>NW_018165205.1:950502-1021012 GCF_001263595.1 Phalaenopsis equestris
TAGTTTATTTGATTGAGTCTCATCCTCAAGTCTTGTGTTTATCCCTCGGGATAAATACAGGATTTGAGGTAGAGCGCTCTTTCATTTAAACTGTGAAAAATATGAGGTCAGTTTGATTTCATATTTTTCTAAAATCATATATATATATACGTAAATTAAAAAGTCCTTCCGAAGCGGGTGACGGGATTTCGATTCCGGCGACCGACAGCTTCTTACGGGAGACCCCCAAACATAACTTTCTCCTTTTAAGCGCCGACATCTCTCTCCTTAGTCTAAATAATAACCAATAGAACTTTGAGGTAGCTCACCCAACCCGACGTAAATCCTCACACCCTCTTTAGGCTTCTGCACAATCATATTGTGCAGCGTAAAGTCTAACTCGTATTAGGTTCTGAGGTTGTCGTGTAGCACGACGTAAACTCTCTTATCTCTGCACGTTATTTGCATAGTCGAATATTATGCAAATATAAGTCCCAAATAATAAAATTGACAAGATTAAACACCTAAATAATATTGTCTCCAAAACTCAGTCACACATTATGATAGTTTAGGAGATCATTGAGGTTTCTCCTCGGGATCTATGACATCCTAACTTTTCCTTTCTTTGGACTCCAAAAAATAATTATTCATATTTGAGCCACTTTCACTTACTTTTTCACGTCCTACCGTAAAAATCTAAACCTGAAAATCTTGAAGACTAGTACCTCTGATCATTATCGAGAGTTTTCTCAAGTGATCGCAGTCATTTGTGATGTAATTAACTACAGGGGCTTGCCTCTATAGGGAACTTGAAACCCAAATAAAATAGACCCTATTTAATCTTTGTATTAGATAAGGGGAACTTGTCAGTCACACATAAAAGGTTCGAGATCAAACGGATGTCAAAAATCTCTTTGTTTGCAAGATTGGGTCTATCGCCAAGATATAGACTAATCTTTCGGAAATGTGTAATATTCATGTTATCAGATACGATTATATAAATTATTGAACGAATGAGAGCCTTTTAGTCTCATTTTTTTAAAATTAAAACATACTTTCAAAACCCAAATTATATACCTTTTATATTAAATTAAATTTCAAAAATTATTTTAAACTTTAAAAAATTTAACTGACAGTTCACTAAGCTTATTAGCTCAAATCAGATAGGCTAAATGACCGCAAAAACTAATTGAGCCGCACAAGACTAAGCTCAAGTCCTATTTAAAGTGAAGGGATCGAATGGAGTCTATGAACTAAGTTGATTTTGGTTCAAATAAACAAAGGAGCACCATAAACTAAAGCATGACTAGGCCTAGGTATTTTGATGTTTAATTAACTTTGAGCAGCCCACATAGGTATTTTGATGTCTAAGTTCAACTAAGGTTAAATCTATCTTAAGAGACAGAGCAACAGTTTATTAAATTTGACTAGGTTCACCAAGCTCACTAGCTCAAATCAAATGGGCTAAATCACCTTTAAACTAATTATGCCACACAAGAATAAGCTTGAGTCCTATTTAGTCAAGGGGTCTAATGGTGTCTAAGAACTAAGTTGATTTTGGTTCAAATAAACGAAGAAGTACCATAAACTCAAGCATGACTAAGGGTCTGCTTGAAGTGATTGCAGCATTTTAAAAATGTGATTGTAAAGTGGTGGCAGAGACAGCAACTTCGATATGTATGTGGGTAAGATCTCCAGGTCGTTGCCTTCAGTTGAGCAACAAGGTAAACAAATGTGCAAAACAAAGTCTGAAACATTTAAACTTCCATATATCTAATGCAAAATAGCATAATTAGAATGCGCGGTACTTTCTTTATCCACCTGCATTTCAAAGTTCTTGTGAGAAGCATGTAGCATACTTAAAATTTTTGGTCATGCATTACGCCAAGCAACAAGTATTTAAAAACAATAAAAATTAAAAACAAATATTTTGTTTATGGAAAAAAAATCCTTGGTATCATTTACGGTTCAATCTCTAGAAATCTATTTTATACTTTCGGGAAATTAACCTGATTTCCTATGATTTACCATTAATTGTTTTTTAATCTTTTGACTTGTGTTGTTTTTCAATCCTATCACAGTTTATTTTTCAAATTTTATCAAAAATTTATCTTTGATATTCCACCTTACATGATTATCTCAAGCTTATGAAACCAAATACAATTTTATAATAATCAAATAACCATATGTTAACGAAAAATAACCACATTAAAGGGAAAATTAGTAAGAAGAAAAAATACAGAACTAAAAAATAAATTTATTTCTAAAAGAGGCTAATAAGCATTATTTAAAAACCACAGATCTAGCTATTACTTAAAAAAAAAGACAGGACACAACAAAAACACAGTCAAATTCTAAGTCCTTGGAGCAATTCATCCTCGAATTAGACAAAGTAGTCATTAGCCACTTCCTATATAAAGTGCAATGAGTGTACCTCAAATAACAACTATATACATTGGAAATAAAAAAAAAGTTAGCTAAGTAAATTAAATGAGACCCCCATCAAATATAAGAATATGGAAATCTGCTAACCAAAGCAAATAAAAAAAAGGCAGATGATACAACAAGAAATGCAAATGTCTTTTATATTTCATAAACCCTAGCAAGACAGAGAAATTATCAGGTCAATGTTAGAATATAAGACTTCCATTTATGGAACGATACAAACAAAAAGTAGAAAAGTCAACCATATTGGGTTAAAATGTAATTGAATTCAAGATGCACACCTGAGCGCAATATCCAAGTTTCATGTCCAAACCCCAACCATGTATCAGGTCATTCTGCATAATTTTCAGAGGCACAGGCCAACCAAATGACGTGTCGTTAAACACAGCAATATAGGTAATTCTCTAGTAGATTGAATTGTGAAGATTTCTACAAGAAAAAGAAGCTCTAAATGCTTAAAAATTTGCACTAAATGTAATCTAAATTTTGCTACAAAAGCCTCAGTTCATCAACATATTAGTTGACATAAAGATCCATCATAGACTAAATCAAATAGGAGGCATGAAGCAATTGATTTTTACATGATTAGCATAACTCAGTGCAGAAATTCTAACGATGGACCATTGTTTTTAAAATTTATTTCAAAAAAGCGCATATTAATTGTAGTCAACGGGCATAGCACAAGGAAAATAGAAATATTGACGATTGATAATAAATTAATAAAGTTAAGATCTACAAGAACAGAATGTTGAGAGATAAAAGAAAAAAAACGACTCTCCTAATCAAAATTCATAGTCAAAGAGATAAGTACATCACATCATTATATACTAAAAGTACATAAAGATTAAACAATAAAAACATTATTCATAATGAATAAGCTTGTCAACGCTAGTTGAGTTGATTTTATAGACATCTTTCTCGATTCTTTCATGCAAAGTAATGAAGTATTAAAACTTGTTTTGTACAAATCCTTTTGCTTAACTTCTACCCAACTCCAAAAAACACATAAGAAAAAAAAGAAAAAAAGAAAAAAGTTCTATAAACTTGCATCCATTTCAACCTTTTGCTCGCACCCTTCATTAATTTTACCTACTTGTCTTTTCGGCGCTTCTTCTGGCACTTTATTTAACAAGCCAAAATCACTTAAGACCCATTTTTCACGTCTAATATTAAAAAAATTCTAACTCTAATCACCCCTAAAATATAATCAATCCTAAGAATATCCTCCAAATTTTGCTAAATAACCATTTTAAATTTGCATTTTTATCATGCTCAACATGACTATCACCAATTATTTACCATTAATTCAACTCTCAAATTCAAACAGCATAAATAAATATCAAAGAAGCTTCAATATTTTAAATGCCCAAACTAAAACGAGAATATATATCCTCTTCGCTACCTAAAAGAAAAAACATTCATGATTGTATATTATACTGAAAGACGTTACAAATGACAGAGAAAAGAGACAAAAGGTCAACAAGAACAAGCAGTTATAAAACTATATACATCATAATATTAAATCTAATAACCATTTCATTGGAATATTAATATACATTTTATTTGTATATATATATATATATATATATATATATATATATGTTCAATATCTAAAAGAGAAGGAATAGGAATTAGGAAGTTAACCTGGATAAGATGCCACACACATCGCCATGCAGACCTGGAAAATACGGGAACCATACCCTCAACCCATCTATCAACAACATTCCACCAGGAAGTTAGTCAAAAGGTAAAATTTTGAAAAATAAAAGGGGGAGATTTTTTACCCAAAAACGAGGCTGGATATAAAATAAAAAATGTAGGTTTAATCACGCAATATTTCTACATGAACAACAAGTGTAAGATTCCTTGGGGGCCTAACCGAGGTTTAAATCCTTTCATGTCTTTGTGTTGCATGTTGCTTCTTGCAAAAGCATTCAACATGTTCATACCGGAACTAAGATCCCCATTATTAAGTTGTGAGATAAAGAGCCAATGTATTTCAGCATATGTCAACTAGTGGTAGCAAAATAAACATTCTGGATGCAAATAGAGTTCAAACAGGCTGATTATTGAAGAAGATTAGGGGTTTATTTGTAAAACGGGAATATTGAAAAACTTTAGGGCTTTTGAAATAAGGGGTTGAACGAACGGGAATATTTAGTTACCAAAAGAATTCAAACAGGCTGATCATTACAGAAATCTTATGAAATAAGGGGTTGAACATGAACAAAGTTAATAAATAGGACACTAAAGAAAGAATCATAGAAAACCTAATCTATTCATTCCTAACATAGGCTTAAATAGGGTATTACAATGTTTTACAAATAAACCCCTAAACTTCTTCAATATTCCCTTTTTATCAATAGGACCCTAAATAAAGTCCACTTCTTAATACTCTCTCTCAAGATGGGCCGAAGATATCCACTAAGCCCATCTTGTCACATAACCTACACAAATCAAAGGAACCAAGTCTTTTCGTAAGGCAGACGACCACTTGCTCTCCAATCGCTACATGACTTAGCTCCAATAGCCTATCATTCAGCTTTTCCTTGATGAAGAATCTATCAATATCCACATGTTTGTTCTATCGTGTTCTACTAGGTTGTTGGCAATGCTAATTATTGACTTGTTGTCACACCACAACTTCATTTGAGTTCTTTGGTCCACTTTGAGCTCGACCCAGAAGGCTCTCAGCCACATCATCTTGGCAACTCCTAAGGTCATGGCCTTGAACTATGTCTTTGTTGTTGACATCGCTACTACAGATTATTTCTTGCTCTTCCAAGAGACCAAGTGACCCACTAAGAAAATGCAATATCTTGAGGTGGATCTTCTGTCATCTGCACTGTTAGGAGTGGAGACTAATTTGGTTAGAAGCGAAACATAGCACACTGCGCCTATGCGGCGAGTTGTGGGTGGTTAAGTGCCCACTTGGGTGCTACTCGAACTGAGAAGTTGACGCCTATGCGTCGGCTTCGAGCACATATGTGCCCATAAAGGCATCTATTTACCGAAAGCTTGGCGCATAAGCGCCAAGTTCTGGCGCTTATGCACCAAAAGCGGTTGGTGTCAAGAATTGGCTTTTAATCCCGATTTCAAGCGACCTATAGTAGGGTTTGGTGTATCTTCATTTGCATTCTTCACGAGCAATCCGATGAAGGTGAGGAGCGTCGAAGAGGTGGATTTCAGTGATTCGGCATGATTTTTTGCACAGAACGGAGAGAAAGATTGTGGAGCGAGTCCTGTAAGTTTTTTTTTTGTGTCTTGAGAGAATATTTGTGTGAGTTCTTTGCAAAACCTTCTAAATTTCATAATAAAAATTTTTTATTTTGTGGCTCCAAAGTTTTTTTCCCGTTCTCGAGTTTTTCCATGTATATTCTCATGTGTTTTTCTGGTTGTTTTGATTGTGCTTCTGTTTTTATTTTTGTTCTGATTTTTTTATTGAATTGGTGTGATCTCGTTAACTCACGGTGTGGTTTAGTTTTTAATTGATCATAAGCACCAGTAAAGTTGGGAATTATCCGTTAGGTGATTTCCTATCAACTGGTATCAGAGCAGGACTCGATTTAAGTGGGAGCAATGGCCAGAGAAGTAAGGTTCAAGGTGGAGAAGTACAATCGGATGAACATCGCATTCTGGAAGATGCAAGCGGAGGTTTTGTTGCATCAGAAAAAAAAAATTATACCTGCCACAACAAGGAATCACTAGAAAACCTGAGTCTATCCTATGGAAAAATGGGAAGTATTGGATCAAACGACATTGGGTTTGATTCGATTGTCATTTTTATCATATGTTACGTTCAACATTGTGAATGAGAAACATACGGTGGAACTCATGGAAGTACTGACCAAGATGTGTAAAAAACCTTCTGCTTCAAATAAGATTTTTTGATGAAGTTATTCAACATGAAGAGGGTGGAAAATAGTTTAGCGACAGAACATCTCATCAACTTTAACATTGAGATAAGTTAGTTGTGCTCTGTAGGGATCAAGTTTGATGATGAAGTCAGAGCACTGATAATACTATCTTTAATGTCGAAAACCTAGGATGACTTGGCAACGGCGGTAAGTAATTCTTCAGAGATTTCGAAGTTGAACTTCAATTATATCGTGGGTCTGATGCTGAATAAAGAAGTTCACAAAAAAAACACCAAATAGTGAATCTTCATCTTCTGCGTTGAATGTTGATATCATTGAAAGAAATCCGAGCAGGAATACTAACAAAGGTAGATCCAAGTCCAAGAAAGGAAAGTCCAAATCAAGCATAGGAGAATGATGGAACTGTGGTAAGAAGGGATACTTCAATAAGAACTGCAAAGCTCCAAGAAAAGCTGGTGGTGGAGGACAGGAAAGTAGTTTCTCTACTATTGTCTCCAAAAGTGAAATTCATAATGACTCTCTGGTGTTATCTCGAATTAGCACTGAATCCTGGATAGTGGATTCAACATGCTTACCTCAATAAAGAGGTATTTAAAAACTACACTCAAAGTGAGATAATAAGACATGCAATATAGACAAAAAAGGTGACGTCGATACCAAGTTACCGAATGGAACAATCTAGAAGCTTACTGAAGTTAGATATGTTCCAAGTTTGAAAAGAAATCTCATCTTTGTGAACCAGCTGGCAAAGTCAGGACTAGTGACTAATTTCACAGGTGATTCGTGGAAAGCGCCCAGGGGGAATAGTGATGGCTCGGGACAATAATGAAGGCACCCTTTATCAGATCAATGAAATTGTTGATTTCATTTATGCGGCTGGAACCAGGGTGGATGCAGGTCTGCGACACCGAAGGCTTGGCCATATGAGCGAGAATGGTATAAAGTCCATACTTTCAAAGAATAAGCTTCAGGATCTGAAATCAATTGATCTGGATTTCTGTGAAGACTGTATATACAGCAAGCAGAAAAGGTTTCCTTCTCTAAAAGCAGGTCAGTGGTGAAATCAAAGAAACTAGAGTTAGTGCATACAGACGTATGAGATCCTACTCCAATTCAATCCATTGGAGGTTCTCGCTATTTTGTTACGTTTATTGATGATCACACGAAAAATAAATGGATTTATTTCTTAAAGTGGCAATCTGATGTATTTGAAGTCTTTAAAAAATAGAAGGTTATCACAGAAAATGGGACAATCATGAAGTTGAAGTGTCTCAGATCAGTAAATGGGAGTATGTATCGTGATCAGAAGTTCAGAATTTTCTGTGCTACAGAGGGGGTCAAAAACAGTTCACTGTCCCAAGGACATCACAGCGGAAGGGTGTAGTTGAATGCAAGAACAGAACAATCACGAAGCGTGCAGGAGCATAAGGTTGCATACTGGCTTTGCCAAAACAGTTTTGGGTTAAACTGTTAACACTACAGGTTATCTAATAAACCGTAGTCCTTAAGTACCTTTGAAGGAAGGCCTACCTGAAGAGGTTTGAAGTGAAAAAAAGTCTATCTCATTTAAGAGTATATGGGTGTTCTGGATATGTGTTGTAAATACAATGGGTGTTCTGGATATGTGTTGTAAATACAGAGTCTAGAAGCAAGCTTGGCTCAAAATTTGTCAAGTGTATCTTCATTAAATATGATTCAGATGAGTTTGGGTAAAAATTTTGAGATTATCAAAATCAGAAATTCATCAGAAACAAGGACGTCACTTTCAATAAAATGGAGAAATACACGAACAGGGTCAAAACTCAGGATAGTCCGTCAGCCACTTCTGAAGAATCCAAATATGTTGAGATAGAAGGTACTAGTGAACAGAAACATAGAGAAAGAATAAGTGTTTAACTAGAAGGAGCACTGGAAGTTCCTCAGTTGTTTGCTACAAAAGTCAGAAGATCTAACAAAGTGACACGACCATACACAGATATTCTCCTTCATGCTATTTGTTAACTGATAGTGGTGAACGAGAGTATTTTGAATATGCCACTCAAGTTGAAGATTATGAAGAAATGCAATCTTTAGAGTCAAATCAGACTTGGGATTTGACGGTACTATAAAATGACAAAAAAACACTACACAACAAGTGGGTCTACAGGCTAAAAGAGGAGTTAGATAGTAGCAAGCACTACATGGCAAGGCTTGTTGTAAAGGGTTTCCGGCAGAAGAAATGAGTGGATTACACAGAGATCTTCTCCCTAGTGATAAAAATGATGACTATCAAAGTTGTGATGAGTATGATGCCAGTAGAATATCTACATCTGGAGCAGATTGATGTAAAAATAATTTTCTTACATAAAGTGTTGGAGGAGCCATATAAGTTGCAACCACAAGGTTACCAGCTTCCAAGCAAATAAGGGTTGGTCTATATATTGAAGAACAGCATATATGGTTTCAAGCAGGCCCAGAGACAGTGGTACAAGAGGTTTGACAGGTCATGTCAAACAATAGGTAGATGAAGTGTCAGACAGACCATTATTGTTTCATCAAACACTTCAATAACAGCTATATTTTATTTATTTTGTATGTGGATGACATGATGATTGCAGAAACAGATATGAAAAAAATCAAGGAATTGAAGAAACAAATATCAAGTAAGTTCGTGATAAAGAATTTAGTTCCAACGTGAAAAATACTCGGAATGAGAATCAACAGGAATAGAAATGCAGAAACACTAAAGTTGTCTCAGGCAGAGTATGTTGAAAACATCATACAGAGGGTCAACAATAGTGAGGCGAGATCAGTTAGCACTCCCTTAGGTAGTCACTTCAAACTATATAAGAAGTTATCGCCTAACTCTAAAGCAGAGCAAGCACAGATGGAGAAAACTCTGTATGTTTCAACAATTGGAAGTTTGATGTATGCGATGATTTATATCAGGCCAGATATTGCATATGTAGTGAGAGTGGTCAGAAGGTACATGAGAAATCCAGAAAGGCATCATTGGGAGACAGTAAAGTAGATTTTCAAGTATTTGAGGGGAACAATTAACAAGGCATTTTGCAATAAAAATGCAAGGATCAGTCTACAAAGATTCGTAGATTTAAATATGGCAGAAGATGTGGACAATATGAGAAGTACAACAGAGTATATATTTAAATTGGGGAGCATAACAATGAGTTGGGTTTCCAAGTTGTTGAAGATTGTTGTATTTTCAACTACGGAGCCCGAATATGTTATTATCAATGATGCTAACAAGGAGATTATTTGGCTACAGAACTTTATGACAGAATTGGGCAAATAACAGGGAATTGAAAAACTCTATAGTGACAGTATGAGTGTAATTCATCTTGCTAAAAATGTTGATTTTCATACCAAGACGAAACACATCCAGCTCAGGTATCATTTCAATCGATCTCTTCTAGAAGTTGGGCAGTTATTTCTGAAAAAGATACATTCAGCTGATAATCATGCGGATATGTCGACAACAGTGGTGATTGTTGAGAAATTGAAGTTGTGTTTAGCTTCAGTTAAGTTTCGTGAAGGTTGAGATCAGGGGTAAGCCACACCACGTTACGTGACCACGACACGTAACTATGAAGGCAATTTAGATGGAGATGCGGGTACAAAGAACTGGCTCTCGATACAATCAGTCTCCAAGTGGCAGATTGTTATGAGTGGAGACTGATTTCGTGAGCAACTGAACAGAGCACCCGACGTCAATGTGTCGAGTTGTGGGCACTTGGGTGCCGCTCGAACAGAGAAGTTGGCGCCTATGTGCCGGTTTGAGCGCATATGCGTCCCTATAAACGTTATTTCCCGAGAGCTTAGCGCATATGCGCTATGAGCGATTGCTATCGGAAATTGATTTTTAATACTGATTTCGAGCGGCGTGAGGTAGGACTCAGTGTATTTTCCTTCGGTATTCTTCGACGAGCATCCCGGTAAGGAGTGTCGAAGAGGTGGCTTTTGGTGATTCAACGTGATTTTTTTGTCGGATCGGAGAGAGAATTGTGGAGTGAGTCCTGTAAGTTTTCTTTGTGTGCGGAAGGAAAACTTATGTGAATTCTTTGTAAAAATTTCTTAATTTCATAGAGAATTTCTAGCGGTATGGCTCCACAATTTTTTCACTTTCTCAATTTTTTTACGAAAAATTCTCGTGTCATTTTCTGGTTGTTTTGATTATGATCTGTTTTAATTTTTGTTCTGGTATTTTATTATGATGTGGTTTAGTTTCTAATTAACCCCAAGTACCGATAAAGTTATGAATTGTTCGTTGTGTGATTTCATATCAAATTGCCCAGTCAGCGTCACAAAAGCCCTCAATGTCTAGCAAAACACAGGCTTCTTCACTACGATCGTTTATCGTCTTAGAACTAATATTTAGGAATATTTTAGCTTTGCTGCATTGAGTGTAGATTATCTATTAGATTTAACCTTGATCTGTCAATCCGTTAAGAAAGTCTTCTATATCTGGATCAATTGAACTCGTCAAATTGGATGAGTTTCGGAACTAAACAACTCCCATCATCAGACTAAAAAGATTGAGCTCTCCTACTACGACCATTATTATGACTTGTTGAGTAAGAAGAGTTTGCTCCTCCACTACGGCCATTTTTATGACTTGTTAAGTGAAGCGAGTTATCAGTGACTCGGTCATATTTGAGTTTATTGAGTCAGACCTTTTTAATCCACTTAATTCATAGATTTGAGTTGTATTAGAACTTGTATCTTTCTAACTTAACTCAAATTTTGAAAATCTTGAAGTTTTTTCAATTGAACTTTCAAGATCTTGGTTAACCAAAGAGAAAAATCATTGTTGTTTAAATTTTATCATGCAGATATTTTGCCGAATAGAAAAATTTTTAAGTTGATATTTGGAGGTTTCAGCATTGAAGAATGTTGTCAACCAAAATGAATGAAATCTCGATGTTAGGCATGATGTTAATGGTTGTATTTGGAGATCTCAATCATAAATTGATTTTCAATCTCAAAAACAGGAACCCATTATCCGATTAAACATATTTAGGGATCTCGACATCGAGCACAATATTAGCTCAAATAAACTAAAAAGAATGCCCAGTCTCATAGAGGGATTTTAAAATCAGTTGGGAATGCATTCTTGTATGACTAGAGAGTCCAGAAATATCTTCTAAAATCTCCTCAGGCTTATAGTTTCTCTGAACTTGATGAACTTCTTGTTAGGCTTGCAAAATAACTTGTAAGGGAGAGTGAGGAGCAACTGAAATTGACTCTTATTAGATTGCATTTAATGATCCTTCTTCCAGTGAGGATTGAAGATAGCATTCATTCGATTATTTTGACTTACCAAGGAGTGAGAAATGACCACATTAATATCCTACAAACATAAATTTCATAACGCCTCTACTCGTGGGGTTTAAGCACATCTTTATTTTTTTTTCAAACTCATTTAGTCGTTGAAAGAATCTCAAGATTTGGATCACTTATTTTATCAGGTTGGATAAGCTAACACAAGACAGTTATTGTCATTAGATGGACAAAGCAGCGGCTTCTTCACTACGGTCATTTTAATGACTTGTTGAGTGAATAGAGCTGCCGGCGACTAAGTCATCTTCAGGCTTGTTGAGTCCTACCTTCGGGGCTTGCTTGTGCCCTAAACTTAAGCTGTAAACAAATTTGTGCCTCTCCAACTTCACTTGCTGAAATCACGAGCTCCAAATTCTCCTGTTTGAGTTTCTGAATTCTGACAAGGCTTGAGAAATGAATATGACTTTGAGATTGCCTCGTCTATAATTACCTTGAAGATAGATTCATTTTTGCTTAAATTGACTGAGCACTTTGGCACTAATATGGTAAAAAAATGTCATTTGGGGATCTTGCATCCGACACAATGTCAACCCAAATGATAAAATATAGAACATATTTGGGAATCTCGACTTAAAACTTGATGTCAACCCAAATAATATAAGAGAAACATATTTGGGGATCACAGCTCAATGCTAGATGAAAATCCAAATAAAAAAGTAGCCCGCTGATAATAGGGTAAAGTCTGACTCTAGCTAAAATGTATTCTTCGACGAGCATCCCGGTGAGGAGTATTAAATTGTTGAGTGAAGAGAAAAGCTAACAACTCGGCCACATTTTGGCTTGACGAGTCTAGCCTTTGTTTGAGTCCTTGACTTGAGCAAAAGAGAATTTATATTTTATCATCATCAAACTGACAAGCGGGGCTCTTCACAATGACCTTGGCTTACAGTGAAGAGGAAAGCCAACAACTAGACCACATATTGGTTTGATGATTTTGACCTCGATCTGACTCATAGACTAGAGCATAAGAGAATTTATGTTTCTCCAATTTAACTGTCGAAGTTTGTAGGTTTTCATAGATTTTTTCGCTTGATATTTTATATCTTAGCTAGTTTTGAAGATGAACCTCTAACTTTTAGAATCATCTTATACATCTTACATGAAACTTTTTTTTAATTGACAAATGAAATATAAGTTTATCATTGATAACTTAAATTTTTTCTCGGGGATCTCAATGTAAAACACAATGTCGCCCGAGTTACTTGGGTATCTTGTCCATGAGTACGATATCAACCCAAATGGAGGGAGATCTCGGTGTTATACAAGATGTCATCTCTTCTAGATAGATGATTTCAACCTTGAATTTGGTATTTACCCCAAAAAGAATGAGCCCGCTGTCTGATAAAGAATGGACTTCAGTGCCCGGAGCGCTCAATAGTCTCAGTTTTGACCATGAATTTAACTTGAATGCGTGAAAATCTTTAAAATATTTGTTCCTCATCTAGCAAAAAGGAACAACTTGAGTTTACAATGCACGTAAGGACCTCAACTATGAGCGTGATTTCAACCTAGATGATAGGTTCTAAGCTTGGATCTCAATGCTACCCTGAAAGTTTGTCTCCCTGGTTTGGAAAAAGGGTTGATTTCAGCACTTAGTAGATATATCTGAGAATCTCGACATTTAGCATGATTTCAACTCAAATGATTAAGAAGACTCCCTATATTGCAGGAGAAATTTCAGCAACACTTGGTATTTTTGGTGATATCGGCTTAGAGTAAGGTGTCAACCCAAATAAACTTAGAAATACCCATATTAACTTGGAAAAGCGTAGTTGTATCATAATGATGCTTGGGTCTTTTTGGGGATCTTGTCTTAGAGCACGGTGTCGACCAAAATAAAATAAAAAAATGTCCCGCCTTGCTAGGGAAAACTTAATGAGAACTTGGAAATGCATTCTTGCATTAAATAAGAATTTCCAATGAAGCATTACACTCGTGGTGGAATAGAGCATATATTCTCTTTTCACTATAGGAAACTTTTGTAACAGCTTTAACAAGGGAGCTATGTGTAATATTTCATCAAACATCGATCATTGATTGTCGACATTAATCGTCGACTATTAAAGTAATTGAGTTGGTAGGCTCCTCCATATACGTCTTTTTTATGACAAAAATACCTTCCAAGTTAAGCTTAAATTTTCTGTCAACTTTAGGTTTGATGAAATCACTCTGCGAAAAAAATTATTTCAGCTTGAATTTAATAATCCTCCAACCCATGAGGATTTAAGATACATCTCTTTTTATATATTAGGAGGTAAGAAATTACCATAGCCATATCCTGCTAGCATTAAATTGATAACTTCTTTGCCCGCAAGGTTTATGCTGACTAAAGATGGGATCTCTTAGCAAGCTTTTCAAGGTGTCAACCATCTTAAGATTCTTCAATAAACTTTTTTCAAAATTCATCTTCGCACAATCTTGTTAATGACAGATCTCTAAGAGCACAAATCAGACGTCACTCCAATTCCTTCTCTGATCATTTTACCTTCATTAATTTTGAGCAATTATCTAAGAAGAAAGATAACCGCTTTTTAATTGGAGCTCTATTGGTCTACTATAAAAAATCAAAATTTAGCATGATTCATTTCAGTAGGGCTTAATTTGTTGAACTCAAGAAAAGTAGTTCAATATCACTAGCCGAGCTCTTTCTATTAACCGATTTTAGATTTTTTTTTAATTGATTGTGGACAGGAATACTCTTTTATGAGGCTAGAGCTTGTTGAAAGACAGATTGATCAAGTAACAATCACAAAGCTCTTAATATTCTTCTTTCTCCTTCATAATTTCAAATAATATACTTCTTCGACAAACTGAAGTCATATGATGTAGCTTCAAAAAAATACAATCATGGTCATAGCGTCAACAATGGGAATCTCCAAACCAACAAGCTGCAAAGTGGTATTCTTCTAGAGAGCCATAATACCGAGATTCACCATTATGACTGCTTCTTTAGAATTCGTTCTTGACATATTTTGCAAACAACAGATCTCTGAAAGTCTTAACCAGAGATCAACCAACGACCATCATAGTCTTCGATTCTACAACCTACTGCACTGAAGAAACCTACGTATCTACTCAAGGTGCTTGTCAGGAGCTCCAATGGTGTGAGCTCGAGTTTTACATAAATTAGTTTTAGTAGTTTGAGTTGTATGTAAAGCATAACAAGAATTAAATGTTCAATACAATTTTTTTTAGATTTTGATTTTTATTTTCATATTTTTATTTTATTTTTTGTACTCTTGTTTAGTTTGTACATTTTAAAATTTGTAATAAATTGATTCTTATTTTGTAAATTTTTGTCAAATAATATTAATATTCTTGTATAAAATTTTGCAATCAATTTTGTAAAGTTTTTTGAGTTCATCATTTTTTTAAGTTAATAAATATCTGAATTTTTGTATGAAATTTGTTCTTGAAAAAATTTTAGGCAAAATTATTATTTTTTTAAAAAATAATATTTATTAAAATAATTTTATATTCTAACGAGTCAATTTTGAGCCGAACACGAACATGAAAATATTATTTGAGCCGAACACAAACACACTGTTCACGAGCCATTTCGAACACGAGCCGATTTTGAACGCGAGCCAGATTCGAACGAGTCGAACACGAGCCGAGCCTAAGCCAACCCTATTTAGAGGCTTAATTATGAAAATAGACCCTTCCAGTTGAAATCTTCCGTCAATTCGGCCATCATCAATGATTTAAGCATTTAAAACTTCTATATTTGAAGAGGGCGTTTAGCTTCGTTAGTTTAGATTTTTTTGGAGTATGAGTCATGTCTATTCCAGTTCTTACAATGAGAAAGATCTATCTAGGTGATTTGGACTTGTAAGGATTTGAACGTTTATTACATTTACTTGACTAATCAACTCCAGTCCCTTGCAAGAAGAATCATACTAGTTGTCTGGGACTTACAACCCAGCCCTATAGGCATAGTAGCCCAATTAGCCCGTGCAACATTCTCAAACTAGCATTTGAGCATTTAATACATTGGTTGGAATGCGTGTTGACATAAAAAAATAATATCCTTTGTTAATTAAGGTAAGGATAACTTAAACTTGTCCTCTTAAACAAACATCCACCCAAGATCTACAAAGACCGCTCAGACAACGCAACCCCTGATTGTTGATAAGGATTTTTCAGTTAAGTTGAGTTGACTACCACTTCTAACTAAGTAGATCAAAGACTATGACGACTCGGATGACAAAACTATGGGATCTTGATCGAGTTTCATCCTCATTTCCTCCAATATTTGTTTTAAGCTTCAAGTGATAAAATTTGTAACTTAAGTTCTATGTTATGATATATTGAATATTCAATTCAAAATGACAAACCTTAATCGAAAGTGTTATCTCGTTATCAGAAGTAATTAACCATAAGGGCTTGTGCATATGGGAAACCTCGAACCCCATATCAAAAAGTTATTGCAAAATGAGGGTGAAATCTCTAAGTAATGTATTATCTATAATCTCATCCACCTTCTGAAAATTTAACCCTCCAAAGCTCTCTCAACAAAAAATAAATAAAATTAACTGCAGAGAATTTCGAGGAGTGTCAAAATTTTCGAAGTCCGCACTATTGGAAGTTTGATGTATGAGATGATATGTACAAGATCAAATATTGCACATATAATATGAGTGATCAGCAGATACATGGGTAATCGAGGCAAACATCATAGAGAGAAAATGAAGTGAATTTTCAGATAATTTAGAAGAATAGTCAACAGGGCACTTTGTTTCAAAGGTGCAGAGATTGATCTACAAGAATATGAAGATTCAGATCCGTAAGAGGATAAAGATGGTAGAAGTGCAACGGAATATATATTCACTTTGGAGAACGCAACAGTGAGTATGGTTTCCAGACTGCAGAAGATATTACACTTTCAACTACATAAATTGAGTACATTGCTATCACTGAGGCAAGGACTTGATCTGGCTGCAGAGCTTTATGGCAGAACTTGATATTCTCCTAACAAGATATTGGAAAGCTTCATAATGCAAGTATGAGTGTTATTCATCGAGCTAATAATATCGTTTTTCATGTCAGTATAAAATAGATGGCATATATTTTGAAAAAGACAACTCAGAATCATGCATACATGTTGACTTAAGTGGTTAGAATTGAAAAACTAAAACTAAGCTTGGCTTCAGTGGGAGTTCACGAAAGTTGAGACTATAGATGAGTCGCACTGCATTACATGAATGAAGATGGTACAGACCTGGAGGTGCAGATCTTGAGAAAAGAAACTGAATGCAATCAGTCTCTATAAGTAAAAGATTTATAGTGTGTATAGTTTGATTGGGTTGGAAACCCTGCCGCACAAACCAGAGCTCGGTGAGAGGACCTAGGGCCCCAGCACCAATAAGGGTGCCTAAGGGTGCCTAGGCGCTCAGTAAAACGAGCAATGGTAAATCTAGTACCCTGAATGGGAACGACTAAGCCACTGTATGTTCATTTCTAGGTTCGAAAAAAGAGACGTTGGAAACTCAGTGCTCAAGACATGCTGATTCAATACCCAGACGAATGACTCCATACAAGGTGCATGGAAAGGCAATGCTTGGGAGTGGTGCTTAGGAGCGCTTTCTCTTTCCATCAAAATTTAATTCCTCGACTTCTATATGATGAACAGATCTCTCAGCACTGCGTGTAAAAAGAGTAGGACAGAGCAAGCGGTGCAGTGAGTTCTGTGTAGGATTTCTGCGGTTTGCTCTTGTACAATAGAGAGAAGAGCCTTCTTGAGTCCCATTTTTGTAGACAAAAACTTTGAGTGTGGCGTATTTTATACATCGAACAAGGTTTCTTTGTCCCAACAACTTCTAGTTATTCAACGTGCACATAAGGTATTATAACACCTATGGATCAAAGCTAGTTGTAGTTATTTCGCTTCAAAGATCTTCATATACTACAAGTTCAAAATGTGATTTCATTGACCAAAGAAGCTTAAAATATCCTTACCTGTAAGGGGCTGAACTTAAGACAAAGTAAATGACTTGAGCTAATGAAAAAAATAAAATATGATGCAAATTTACACAAAACCCAAGATAGGCTAAAGCATGATATCATAATTTTAACCTTTACGACACAACAAGAAGTGGAGTGGTTTTTACGAACCTAAAATAATAAACTTTAGATAGCAAGAAATATAGCTCTTTATGTAATAGAAAGCCTACCCAGTGCAAGGAGGTCCTTTGCTTTCATCTGAGCAATTTACACTTCCGCAAAAATACACCCTTCTAATTAAGTAAAGCAAAAAAAGAAGAATGAGGAACTGCACAATATAATTATTGAGACAATAACAAACATTCACTCGGATAAATAAATATTACAACTACCTATGAACTTTTGTCTTTCTATTTCGGACTGTAATTCGATGGTGAATGTCGGATGATAGTTCTGGATCAACAGCGGGTTGTGAAATCTCCAATCCTTCAGAAAAAATTATTCGCATATACCTGGCATAAAAAAAAATTTAATTGTTGGCAGGATGGAAAGGATTGTAAGCAGAATTACAGAAAACTCAACATACAAAGACTGGAAGGAACTATGATTATCTTTACACAAAGAAGTGATAGTTAGAGAAATCATTCATATAAGAAAATATTAGAAAATTCAAGAAATTAATATAATTTTGAAGAGGTTCACACAATTAAAGCAGAGAGATTCAAGCACAAAATAGAGCTGAACATTATATGCTTACAATTAAAGCAGAGAGATTCAAGCCTCTAGCTCCTTCAGGAAAATTGCACAAGCGACCCTCCACCCTCCACCCTCCACCCTCCACCTTCCACCATCACTTCTACCACACTCAGAATTTAATAAACTTAATCTCGTAGATTTTGCAAGCAGCCTATGGACACAATTTAAGGAGATGATAGCGAGGGAATAGCACTTCTCCCTCATTTGCTTCATCCCGTGCCACAAAGGTGAACTCCTCTCTCCCTTTCCCTTTTCCTTGAGTGAGAGTCTTCCTTAACAATCAAAACATCAAAAGCCTATCATCATAAATCCTCAAACATAACATCACAAATCCTCATCTCCTTTAGCCAAGAATCACAAGCCCTACCCTTTTATATCTTTCCTTTGCAATTCTCTCAAGAAGCGGTTGTCTTTCCCTCCACAAACACTCAGTACATTCATAGTTATCAATCTTCAGAGAACTTTTACGCAACCTCATCTTCTCCTCCCATTCTTTTGCTTAGCTCTTGATGCTCAAAAATCTAAATCATTAATCAATTAGACCTTAGATTTGATTTTAGTTTGATTAGTTTTAGGGATAGATTATATATTTCAGTTTAAGAGTTTAGGGATTAATTTTTTAGAGGCGATAATTAAACAAGGATGGCTAATGGGTAACTTATGTTAACTAAGTTGCTCTTCTGTTAGCTAACTTTTGATTTTCGATGCCTAGAATATGTGTTTCTGATTTATTTGGAATTCATAATATAAGTAATATTCGTTTATTGTTGTTCCATAGTTCTCGACCGAGTTTTGGACTCTCGAAATACTATCTCGATGTAGTCATTTTTTATTTATTGAATATAAGTGCATCCCTTTTAATCAGGGCATTATTTGTGCTACTTGTGATAGGCTCCCTAGGTATTTAAAAATTTATCAATCCTATCTTTCACATTTAATTATTGTCATAAATACTATCATAGATTCATTTGAATGTCTATAATGAATTATCATATGATGTAAAGTATTTCACAATGATTAATTGATGCATAAATTCCTTAATATTAAAATAATTCTATATGATAACAAGAGTTATTCCCATGCACAATGTCTTTGTCCAATACAATAAATCATGCTTATGGAAATCATATTCTATCATGAAGCTAGCTTTGGTGATATTGATTACGGAATATTTACTAAAAATTTGTTTATGATATGTATAATATATATATATATATATATATATATATATATATATATGTACAAGCACTAAATGAATCCTAGTGACCAGGCTAGACCCACTTAGACCAACCTATGGAAGCCATGGACTAGTGGTCCCTTGATTTAAGGGATATTATCCTTTTTTGGGCCTAAACCAAGAAATCCTTGCCATCATACCAAATCATTAGGGGTTAATCATAATTAAACCTCCACTTGGCTCACCTGGCTGCCTGACCGCTTCCCCTGCCCTAGCCAGCCTCCTTAGTAGCTGGAAGTCCCCAAAACTAAGAGCCACCTTGCTCAAATTTAAACTCGATTACACCCACCTAAGCTGGCCAGCTCCAATTGGCCTTGGCACATTTGAACCCTCCACATAAGCAATTATTGAACCCAAGTTGAAGCCTTAAGCTCCACTCCAAACTCTCTTATTTAAACAACCCCATTCCCGACTAAAGGGGAGATGATCTAAATCCTTAGGGAAACTCTGCCAAAATCTCACTAGAGACTCTCTAAGAACTCCTCTACTCAAGCCCACCATTTTCCTTCTCTGGTTCCCCTCGTGAGTGCCCAATTTTGAGCTAAAAAATTTATCTCAAAACAGGACAAATTTCTCCACACCTCCACCCTCCAACAAACTCCAATTCCCTATGCGCACACCATCTCCACAGTGAGAGGAGTTAATTTCCCACGAAAGCCCTATCCTAAAAAGGCTCTAACATAGCTCTAGACCAACACCTGAAATAGTTCAATTGAAATCATATCTAGACAATTCACTAGGGCCTTGAACTTCATGTGAAGGTTCATTGGGTCCATTCAAAGATACCACAACCATCTGATTGAGGCCTACCCTCTCAGACAAAGGTATTAAACATCAACCCTAATCCAAGCCTATTTTTACTCACCATACGTATTTATTGTATTTTATATCATAATATATATATATATATATATATATATATGTTTGTCTGTTATTGATATATGAAGTCTATGAAACTCTTTTGAAATCGGCTAGACGGATAAACAGGTCCATAGAGTATCATCATTTATAATTTAAAAAAAAAAAAAAGATTTTAGAGATTAATAAAAACCTTCACCATCTAGACTATATTGGTAGACAAAATATAGAGTTATATAAATATAAAAGTACTATGATAAAATGTTGATGAATCATCGTTAGATGTCTATGTGCATGTCTAATGTGACTATACATGTTAGTATAAAAATGTACAGAGTAATGATTTTTATATGAATGACAATATCATAAATCATCTTTTACATTTAATATGTGCAATACTATTCTAATTTGATAATAGGATGGCATTCATCATATTAATATTATATTGTAAATTGTCTCTTTTATTCTTCACTTCACATGCCACTTTATCTTGCTATTTAAGCTATAATAAATATGAGCAATTTGCTGGGAGTACATGTCAAACTCATTTGTGATAACTTATCTTCTAACTAGTTATATTAGGTTACTTGGTGAACCATTGTTGCAAATGCAAATCCTTAATCATTAACTTCCTTAATTCATTTTTAGTTTTTAATTGTGGTTCTTAGTTTAGACTTCTATTTAGGTTTGGGATAAGTATTTAAAAAAAAAAATAGATTTTAGAGATTAATAAAAACCTTCACCATCTAGACTATATTGGTAGACAAAATATAGAGTTATATAAATATAAAAGTACTATGATAAAATGTTGATGAATCATCGTTAGATGTCTATGTGCATGTCTAATGTGACTATACATGTTAGTATAAAAATGCACAGAGTAATGATTTTTATATGAATGACAATATCATAAATCATCTTTTACATTTAATATGTGCAATACTATTCTAATTTGATAATAGGATGGCATTCATCATATTAATATTATATTGTAAATTGTCTCTTTTATTCTTCACTTCACATGCCACTTTATCTTGCTATTTAAGCTATAATAAATATGAGCAATTTGCTGGGAGTACATGTCAAACTCATTTGTGATAACTTATCTTCTAACTAGTTATATTAGGTTACTTGGTGAACCATTGTTGCAAATGCAAATCCTTGATCATTAACTACTTCCTTAATTCATTTTTAGTTTTTAATTGTGGTTCTTAGTTTAGACTTCTATTTAGGTTTGGGATAAGTATTTAAAAAAAAAAATAGATTTTAGAGATTAATAAAAACCTTCACCATCTAGACTATATTGGTAGACAAAATATAGAGTTATATAAATATAAAAGTACTATGATAAAATGTTGATGAATCATCGTTAGATGTCTATGTGCATGTCTAATGTGACTATACATGTTAGTATAAAAATGCACAGAGTAATGATTTTTATATGAATGACAATATCATAAATCATCTTTTACATTTAATATGTGCAATACTATTCTAATTTGATAATAGGATGGCATTCATCATATTAATATTATATTGTAAATTGTCTCTTTTATTCTTCACTTCACATGCCACTTTATCTTGCTATTTAAGCTATAATAAATATGAGCAATTTGCTGGGAGTACATGTCAAACTCATTTGTGATAACTTATCTTCTAACTAGTTATATTAGGTTACTTGGTGAACCATTGTTGCAAATGCAAATCCTTAATCATTAACTTCCTTAATTCATTTTTAGTTTTTAATTGTGGTTCTTAGTTTAGACTTCTATTTAGGTTTGGGATAAGTATTTAAAAAAAAAAATAGATTTTAGAGATTAATAAAAACCTTCACCATCTAGACTATATTGGTAGACAAAATATAGAATTATATAAATATAAAGGTACTATGATAAAATGTTGATGAATCATCGTTAGGTGTCTATGTGCATGTCTAATGTGACTATACATGTTAGTATAAAAATGCACAGAGTAATGATTTTTATATGAATGACAATATCATAAATCATCTTTTACATTTAATATGTGCAATACTATTCTAATTTGATAATAGGATGGCATTCATCATATTAATATTATATTGTAAATTGTCTCTTTTATTGTTCACTTCACATGCCACTTTATCTTGCTATTTAAGCTATAATAAATATGAGCAATTTGCTGGGAGTACATGTCAAACTCATTTGTGATAACTTATCTTCTAACTAGTTATATTAGGTTACTTGGTGAACCATTGTTGCAAATGCAAATCCTTAATCATTAACTTCCTTAATTCATTTTTAGTTTTTAATTGTGGTTCTTAGTTTAGACTTCTATTTAGGTTTGGGATAAGTATAACTTTTTTGGTTCATTTCTAAAATGTCTTTTCCATATGTTGATAGATAAAAATGGAATCATCAAAAGATTCACATATCTTTCAAGATATTCAGATGATTGATGCAATGAGATGGCCAAAATTTTAGCAGTTTCAAGCCCCAAATAAAGATAAATAAGATAACCTTTAAATAGGCTTGAATAACAAAAACTTTACATACCAAACTTCGTTCATTTTTCGAGATTAGAACTTTTCGAGATTAGAACTTCTTGTGATACTGAATAATTTTATCCTAAAGTATAGAGTTAGCTTTCTTTACTTTGATTAATTTCACGAAGCCAAAATCAGATGATAATAGGATCCAAGCTAGTGTTATTGCAGAAAACTAATGTTTTCATACAATACATCATCCACTTCAAATGCAACACAAATAATGTAAACTTTTTAAAGCCTAAACTACACAAGAAGAATTAGCCCTCATCATCATGTTTGTTACAACTTCCAATAAAGCATTAAAAAAATTGGATAACCACATTTCCATGAAGCAATCGCAATGCACTCAACAAAATAATGCAACCAATTCATTTTCAGCAGCAAGAGAACACTCATGAAAACTATAAAACTTCTGCATTTGCACGGACCTTCCTAAGGCTGGTATACAACAATGGAAATAAATAATAATAATAATAATAATTTGACAGAAGTTTCGAGGATGGTTGTCTTATTATTAATTTTGATACTACCAGCATGCCTCAATATCATGGTCTACTTTTACCATCAAATCATCCTTCATCCTTACTTTTTCTTACTCTAATTGCCTAAAGCTTGAAACTTACAGCATGGAATGACCTTCAGTGTTTTACAGAACAGCACAACATTAAAGAAGCCAAGGGTCAAAACCTCGTTATTGGAGTAAATTGTAATTTAATAAAATAAAGTGATGCTATTCTTCAATTTCCTTAAGTTCAAATAAAAAAACAGAGCTTTGTGAGTTTTCTAAAATAAGAATATGTTCACCGATCATCAGATCACTGAAAAGACTTTATCAGATTGCTCTAGTCAGAAAAAACACATACAAGCAAACATGTCATATCACATTCTTATGAATATTTGCGCAGAAATTCAACTCATAAATACCTTCCAGGATTAAAATAATCAACTCCTATATCTTCATCCCAGAGAAAGATATAATCATATAAAGCTACCACATCTGGATGTAGAAAACGCTTCGCAAACCACCTGCATGAAGTTTTCTCGAAATTTAGATCATTAAGGCTTGCACAATGATCTATGCAGTCCATGATCAAGAAGATGAAATCATTGCATGTTTGTCTCTCTATTTGTAATGCTAGTACAGGACGTAGCCAGGCTATTAGTTAAATGTCACAGCATGCATGGTAGAACTACATGTGATTGCTTGAATGGAGATGTTTATTACGGTTAGTTTACAAAGACATGTATTCTTAAAATAAAATATATTACCACTTTGTTTGGTTTTGTGCGAGTATGTGGATTGCTTTGTCAGTCCATTCAAGGTCGTGCCAACCATCCACATTTCCATCATAATGAAAAAGTATAATGGAACAATTATCTATTAAAAACTGAGCAAACAAGAGTGCAAAATTCATCAGCTTTAATATGTAAATAAAAAAAAGGAAGCCATAACTAAGCTCGTTGTGAAAGAGTTTGGACTATCTGCATACCTTACGAACCATCTTGTCTACATTTTGTTTTTGTGATATACCAACAGCAATTGCCAATAAACCCGCAAAATTTACATTAGTACCCTGAAAAAAAAAAACAAAATATTCACTTATTTTGACAGCATACAACGGCTTTGCACATACATATCCAGTTAGACAAAAGTTAAATTAACAAAGTAAAACATTTACAAGCCTACCAGAATTAGCATTTCAAAGAATATATGTTTCAAGTGAAACATCACGATGCAGGAAGGCAAAGTAAATCATACAAGAATTTAGAATCTAAACCTGCTTTCCTTAGAGAACCATTAGCCAAGGCAAACAAAGAATAAACCAAAAAATAGATAGGAGTTTGAAAGTCCTTATATCTTAGAAGATGGGTTCCACAACGAATCATTGCTCCAATGATGCTTCAATATAGTTCACTCCAAGCTCTACTAACATTCAAAAATGATAGTGGTTATAAAGGGAGGAGAGAATCCTTCCTTTCATATATGGCAATGTCGGTTGAATCCCCACTCTGAGAAGGTGGGGGGTAACTGCTAGAGATCCTTGAGTTGGCTAACACTTACTAAGGCAATGATGGAGGGAGAAAGAGAAGAAATTCCATATAATATTATATGAAAAAATCATCCAATCCTCCGTTATGAGAGGAACACCAAGTAGTACTTATGACATAGCTAGCAAAAATCTAATATCAACACAACATAACATTTCATTACATCGCAGGGGTACTTATAGAAGTACGAAGGAAGAGAAAAGAAGGGAAGCACCATGATATAATAAGATCCTTAAATGCATAAGAAAATGATTTAAATGCCTATGCGACTTCTTTGTCTTCTTCAACTTTTATTTTCTATGGTTTGTGTATTGAAAATGATGATTCACCTGCTCCACAAATTAAAGTGTTGAATTTAAAAGACTTTAAGAATAAGCTACTTTTAACTCCGCTCCAAATCTCCATAGATAAGCTGCTTCAAATCTACTCCAAATCTTCAAGAATACTCTGCTTTTATCCAAGTGAGGTTCAAACATCACATGCATAGCTCATGCAAAAAAACAAACACAATAGTTCTTTAAGCAATACACAACTACAAACTTCCTCGTTCATTTATATATCAATTAATTCATCATCAAAATACATTAAATGCAAATATAAAGCTCAATTTGTGAAAATATAATAGAAAAACACGAATGGCCTCGGAGCAAGCAGCATTTCATAGAAAGCAAGTATTGATCAGGTCCATATTGGGGAAAAGTACACAAAATGACAATGATGAGATAAAACAACTGCAAGCAAAGATATCTCAAGGTGTCCATGAAAGGAAATGGAGGAAAACGGGAGAAAAAAGTAAGTCGAAATTTTAGTTACTTTGGAATTAGAGACGTTCCAAAGAGGCTTCATCTCCATGTCGGTGGTTGATTCCACAATGCCACGCGGAAGAGCTGTGATGCTGGTCCTGAACTGCTTCTGAAACACCATAATCAAATGATAACCATTTTCTCACCCATGGTAACACCCAATCCGACAAAAAAGCTGACTTACCTGTACCACCGCCTGCGGGCGGATCCTTTCAGTCACCTGGCCATAATCAGAGCTTGAGTAAAGCCGTCGGAAGAACAGAAGACAATAATTAATGGGGTGAGAGACATAGCAACAAAGAGATAATAAGAAGAAGACCTTGAGATGATCATGCTGGATCTTCGTAGTGATGAAGGCGAGGACTACCAAAGCCGTCAGGAACGCGAGAAGACCGACAGAAGCTCGCTTCTTCATTGTGGCTTCACAGGCAAGGGCTTTCCTCTTCTACGTTTCTCTACACACACACTCTCTCTCTCTCTCTCTCTCTCTCTCTCTCTCTCTCTCTCTCTCTCGTCCTCTCCGCCGCTCTCCTCGATCGACGCCGTGCTTGGCGGTGGGACAGCAGAAGAAAGCGACGATGGAAGAAAATGCTTTGATGAATTTCATATGTATTTCGTCGTAATGGTAATTTGTCTTACATTCTTAGATAAATGCTGATATTTTAACATATTTAAATAAATAAATGATTGCAAAATACAATCCTAAACGGCTAGAACAAAATTTTGATTTATGATATTCTTCTAATTATGTCCCTGGTAATGATCAAATTTTTAATTTGAATGTTTCCAAAAAAAAATGTTAGATTTTTATAGTGATGGTACAGTATAAACTTTAATTAATTTCTGATAATCTCGTCACGGATTAATCTAGTAATGATAATTTTCATGATAGCCTAAATTTGATCATTAATACCACTCACGTCTCTCGCATGGCATAAAAAATATCACTTGTTGCATGTCGATGATTCTCAATGGCAGTATGAATATTTAGCGTCTTAACATTGCATGAAGTTTTATCACACAGATAAAAGAATAAAGTAGGCACGATGAGAGACATTGACATTTTATGTAGAAAACCTTGGAAAAAAAAATAATTGGGTATGACCTAGTTGAAATAATTATGTAATTATGAGTGCACAGACCCATTCTTTTCCTGAGTTAGGAAAGATGGACTTACAGGATTGATGTACAACGATATTTCATCTACATTAGTTATAATGGGTCATGAAGATCGTAGTCAATTGTTGTGAATACAGTAGTCTGTCGTGAGTTTGTAGGCGGTGGTTGTAGTGTCAGCTTATTGTAGAGGTCTTAATTGAAAGTCATGGTATTAGTTGACCATGTGGGTCTCGAAGATTGTTGCTTCAGGAGGGTTGATTAGTCATAGAGATCATAATATGGAGTTATAGTTGTTAGTCACATAGGTCGTAGTTCGTCTCATGAGACGTAGTGGTGATATACTGCAAAGGTCGGAGTTTGGAGCTACATGAGCTATTATAACGTTGTAGGGCACAAAGGTTGGAGTTGGGAGCTATAAAAGTTGTGATAATGCCCTTAAGCCGTAGAGGCTGGTCGGGATTAGGAGCTGCATAAGTTGTGAGCCACATAGGTTGTAGTCGAAGTTGAGAGTTGCACAAATTGTGATAACGCTCGTCAATTGCAGAGGTTGTATTTGAGAGCTGCATGAGGTGTGATAACGTTCGTTGGGCATAAAGGTCAGAGTTTGAAGTTGTATGAGTTGTGGATCACTAGACATAATAGGTCACATAGGTAGTGACAATAAGTTATAATAACTTACATAAAGTATAGGGACTGGAGTTTGGAGCTTTGTGAGCTGAGATAATGTTCGTAGGCCATAGAGGTTGAAGTTCGGAGTTGCATGAATTGTGGTAACATTTGTGAACCTCAAATATCATAATTATGATTTACATGGGTTGTGATAATGTTTGTATGTCGTAGAGGCGTGAGTTGGGGGTTGTGTGTGTTGTGAGCCACATAGGTCATTATTGACCACACAAACCATCGTGGTGAGCTCCGACGACATTCATAGGTTGTAGAGGTCGAAGTCGAGAGTTGTGTGATTTGTGGATCATAGAGACGTAGTTAATCATGTAGATCGTAGAGAGGAACCATAATAATGTTTGTAGGTTGTGGAGAACAAAGCTGGGGAATACAATAATATTCATAAGCCATAGAGGTCGGATCTATGACATGTGAGAGTTGTGACTCACATAAGCCGTCGTGGCGAGCTGCAATGATATTTGTAGGCCGTAAAGGTTGGAGTTGGGGGTCGCGTGAACAACGAGCTATGTAGGCCACATATGATCACATTAATCAAAGGGGGGAGTTATGATAATATTTGCAGACCATAGAGACCTAATTTGAGTGGTGCATAAGCTGTGATAATGCATGTAACCCAAAGAGGCTAAGAGTTGGGAGCGACACAAACTGTGATAATGTATGTAGGCCATAAAAACTGGGGTTGGGAGCTGCACGAGCTATGATAATGTCTGTAGGTCATAAAAGTCAGAGTTGGGAGCTACACAAACTATAATAATGTTTCAAGGCCACAAAGACCGAATTTGGGAGCTACACAAGCTATGATGATGTTAATAGGTCATAGAGTTTGGAGTTTGGAGCTGCACTAGGTGTGGACCACATTGGTTGTAGTTAGTCTCGTACATCATGGTAGCAAGCTGTCCGAAGATTGAGCATCAAAAGTTTGAAGAAAAGTCATCATATTCTGAGTATAAATTTTGTAAGTATTTGTTGAAGGGAGCGTCGTTACACTATATTTGGGGATGCTTCGTTGCACAATGTACTCAATGACACATTACTTCGTCAGTTGCTTCACTATTATGCAACATATGATGGGATTCTACAACATAAGCTATGAATCCATAAGGGATTTCTCCGTAAGAAGTGGCGGCTGATAGTGTTCAATGACGGTTGAAAAGCAGTGGTCGACAACAATCGGCGATTGCAAGAGCTGATGACATTCATTAATAGTGGAAAGCGCGGGGGTTAAACTCCTTCTCCTTCAAGCTCTAGTTTTTCTCTGGTTCAAGGTCGAGGTCTCTTCTCAAAAGCGGTACGACTCTACTTATCGAGTCTATGAGAGAATTCCTTGCAAATAAGAAATGAATCATTGAAATACCAGCGAACAAGAAAATCAACTTTAAAGAAGTGGTATGCATGTAAATACATATAAAGGAGTGGTATGCATGTAAATCTTCTCAACTATTTATTTAAATTTTCCTAACTTTTAACAACAATTCTTCTCAGTAGTGGTAATTATAAAAAATGAATGGCATACCTTTTCATGAAAAAAAAAAAATTACAATAGTCACTCCCTGATACAAAATTGAACTAATTTTAGAGACAAAAATATAGATGATTCTAACATATCCATTGTGTTAAAACGTTAAAGTTTTGTTAAAATGTCGGTTTAGTACATAAGACTTTTCTTTCCCTTTTTTGTTGTTAGGTGTGTGGGAAAAAGCACAAAAATTGGAGCTTTGGTTAAGAGAGAAATAAAAAAATATATATTGGCCAACTTTATTCAGATATCTCAATCAATTATTTTATCAAATGACATTATTTCATTCAATTTATTTCTTTTGAATAACCTAAATAAATCATAATCCATTTTTAAAAAAAAAAACCAATTTTTTTTTTTTTTTTTTTTTTTTTTTTTTTGTAGATGACACTTGTATTCATTATCAGAACTATGGGTCAACCGAACGAATGAAAATGAGGCACTTGATCAGAGGGACAGTCACGCATAGTCGTCACCCTCAACTAATTTTGACATTCTTAAAAAAGATGGTCAAATAATGTCCCATTGAATATTTTTCTATTTCCTTGAGAAGACCCATTGCCTAAAGAGAACTACCGGTCACATTATAGTGATACAACCTCTCATTGGTGGTCCAATTTTACCTTAAAGATAAGAGGGCCTCTACTGAGGATTCTCTTGAGAAGGTCAGCCGAGGATATTCCAGTCGATCAATGACCTTTTAGCCAATTGAATAATTTTTCAAGGACCATATGACAACACTAGCAAGCCATGTAAAGCCTCTCTTCAAGCAGTTATCACTATAGAACGATGTCGACGCTGGTTAAGAATACTAAAGGGTCCTGAAATAAGTTACAAAAATGAAAAGGTGTAATAATGAATCATAACTTCCCTATTAAAACAGAGACAACCATGTAACTTTACTTAAATGCCTGTAGGATCTACAAACATAGGATTATTTTTTTAATAAAGGATGTTGAATTGATTTTATCAAAACATGTTTTACGGTGTGCTCTATTTTTCTTTCTTACTCTTTCTTCCTCTCGTTTGTCCAATGCTCTATACATTAGGTGTGATTAACATGACATTTTTGGATTTAACACACAAACACACACATAATCTTCTAAACATCATTTAACTTTCACGTGAGAATATTGTTTAATTACATGAAATTATGCCTATTTTACAATGTATAAAAAATCATAAGATTAAATTTCTTACAATATTTTAAAATTTATATGGGATGCCAAGACAAAAAAATGGGGGCAATCACATACATAATGCACAATTATTACATGTTTTATATATTTCGATATCAAACACCTAAGCTTTTATATTTATGTGTGGTGTATTTAAATCATCAATATCACATGAAAAATATCCCCATTATTTATATTTAAAATGTAAACTACATTTTTATGTCACTACTAAATAAGTATGAGGTATTTATATAAGTAGCACCCAATTCATATGTATTTAAACATTTAACATCCAAATTTTATTTTTTTATATTTATATCACTGAAATCATTCATATCATATTGGAAATATCATCCTCTCAACTTTAAAGAAGTGAAATATACATTTATAGGGGAATTTATGTTTAGTTATAAGATATATAAATACATAAAAATTGAATGGTACGTATGTAAATCTTCCAATATTTAAAGGCATGATTTCTATGTCAATTAAATAAAAAAAATGAATTTTTCATGGTGAATGACGAAAATTTTAAATATAATGAATTTACTAAAATTTGAAAATTTTATATTTCAACCACTTAAAAGACATAAAAATTGTTAAATATAAAGACTGTTTTAAAAAAATAAAATTTTGAATGATTTTAATATAAAATTTAAGTTTAGATGGTTAAAATACTATATTTAAAATTTTAAATTATTTTTATATTAAAACCCTGAAATGCATGACTAATACCAACAAAGAAACAAATGACATAAAAGGCACAATGTGATCCTCACCGCCAACGGTCAAAAAAAAAAAAAGAGACGTTGGGTAGCCGTTTACCCCGAATCCGATCTATAAAGATCGAAAAACAAAGCCATCAGCGCTTCACTTGCTTTGCTTTCATTTCTACTTCATCTCGGAAACGGGGGTGAAGCGGAGAAAATCTGCGCGAACGGAATTCTGTTTAATTCTTAATCTGCGGAAACACCTTCCAATTTATTTCTTCAAGATTTCGTTTTCTTTCTTCCTAAGAATATATTGCCCCTTTTCATTTTCTGACCTTTTTAAAAAAAAAAAAATTCTTTGCAGGGTTTCTCTTGTTGTCGTTCTAGTTTGCCAATTTGTTTGTTTCTTTATTTTAAATTTGCAGTTTTTTTTTTCTCTTTGAGCTAACAAATGGATGCAGGATCTTTACGTTTTTCTTTCTCATCCTCCACTGAGAAGGCTCAATCAAGATATCGCCAACCCCTCGCCAGAGTTGGATCCACCGTCTACATCCCTTCTCTCCGCAATACTTCTTCCAATCCATCTTCTTACTGGCAAAGCGTAAGAATTCACTCCCTTTCAAATATTAGATCTTTTTTTTGTTAGTTATTTATTCATTCCATCTGATTTCATGGATCTTCTCATGCGAAAATTTCCAGTTTATCTGAACTTGTTTAAATATTCATCTTACCGGCGTCTTAATATATCAGGGAGACAGGTTCATACCAGATAGATCTGCAATGGATTTTGATGCTGCGCACTACTTGTTAACGCATGTCAGAAAGGAAAAGGAGAACAATGAAGTTGTTTCACCTGCAAAAGAGGCCTATCGTAAGCTGCTCGCTGAGACTTTACTGAATAACAGAACCAGGATATTGTCATTCAATAGAAAGCCTCCAGTTCCCACTGATTCAATGCTCGCCGCTATTTCTGAGGCTGCTACTTCCAACCAATGCAAGAGTACCAAAAGCAAAAGATACATTCCACAGGCAAGCATTTTTATTCTTCCAATCTTCCTTTTAATCTGATTCTTCCAGTTTCTTACACTTTATTTTTCTTTTTCCGTTGGTTGGAACGGTTCTTACAGTCAGCAGAGAGGACGTTAGATGCTCCAGATCTGGTGGACGACTTCTATTTGAATCTGCTTGATTGGGGAAGCAGAAATGTCCTGTCTATTGCTCTAGGCAACACGGTGTACTTGTGGAACGCTTCTCAAGGTTCTACTTCTGAGCTCGTCACCGTAGACGATGATTTGGGTCCGGTCACCAGTGTCTGCTGGGCTCCTGATGGTCAGCACCTTGCCATCGGACTGAACAACTCGGAAGTTCAACTCTGGGATTCGAGCTCAGCTCGACTGGTAAGTGGAATTTTGTTTACTAATATGTTGTACAACAGTGAAGCACATGAGCTCCTTCAGGCTTTCCTAAAGTTTTATTTTTTCTTTTGAAATCAATGATGTTACAGTTGAGAACACTGAAAGAAATCCATAGATCTCGCGTTGGAACTCTTGCATGGAACAACAATATCCTCACGACTGGGGGAATGGATGGGAAAATTGTGAACAATGATGTGAGGATAAGAAATCATGAAGTGAACAGCTACAGAGGTCATCAGCAAGAAGTTTGTGGATTGAAATGGTCTGCATCTGGCAAACACCTGGCAAGTGGTGGCAACGATAATCTGCTTCATATATGGGATTTCTCTATCGCCACATCATCTTCATTTTCATCTGCCGCAAATCAGAACCAATGGCTCCACAGATTTGAGGGCCATAATGCAGCTGTGAAGGCTCTGGCTTGGTGTCCATTTCAGAGTAATCTGCTTGCTTCGGGTGGAGGTGGTACCGATCGTTGTATCAAGTTCTGGAACACTCTTACAGGGGCTTGCTTGAATTCAGTGGACACGGGCTCACAGGTTTGTGCGCTGCTGTGGAACAAGAATGAGCGTGAGCTACTGAGCTCTCATGGGTTTACTCAGAACCAGCTCACATTGTGGAAGTATCCTTCCATGGTGAAGGTTGCTGAGCTCTGTGGACATACTTCTAGAGTTCTGTACATGACTCAGGTAAAGATTACCTTTTTTCCCTTTTTATATCGTGGATATTTTGATAAAAAATTAACTGAAGTTTGGGAATTGCAGAGCCCTGATGGATGCACGGTGGCGACGGCCGCTGGTGATGAGACATTGAGATTTTGGAATGTGTTTGGGAATCCAGAATTGGATAAGCCTGCAGCTAAGACAAAAAGTGCAGAACCATTTGCCAACTATAGCCGCATTAGATGAGGAGAATTTTAAAACGGAGGAGGGGAAGAAGAGGAACCACTTGGGATTCTCAATTGTGATTTCTCATTATGAGGTTATTGCACTAAACTGGGCTGATTAAGATGAGAATATTTGATGTGACTGTGACTGGAAAATTCAACTTAAATTTTCTACAACATTGCAGAATTTGGTGTTTGATTACAATGCCTCAAAAGCCTTCGGTTGATTGAGATGTAGATGGAACCCATCCTTAAGTTTCTTTAAAGGTGATTTTCTTGTTCGCTGGTATTTCAACGATTCAGAGAAATTAAATGAACTGAGTTCTTTCTTTATTGCAGAATTCGCTCGTATTGTGGGGAGTTTTATGAATTTGTAAAAAAGATCATCAATGGAATAAATTGTAGCAGTAATGACAGTATTATACTGTTAGGTGTGCATTACTGGAAGCAACTTTTTGGGTGGTGCAGCTCAAGATGTCTCCTTGAATACGCGCCAGATGCTGTGTAAATATATTTTTAACCATGTTCTGCAGGCTCATGTATGATTTGTATACATTTTGTCATCAGATTACTTTAATCTAAACTAACAATTATTTTATTTTATTTTATTTTATTTAATTGTTGGCATGAACAGATTAATTTTGTATATTTATTTAGTTTATGGTCGGTATTTTATGTGTTCTCTATCAATCTATTTATGTAAGTAACAGTTTAGTTGTTTGTTTAGGTTGAGATTATAAAGCTAAGTTGGAGATTTAAAGAACAGTTTTTCGTTTTAGTATGGATTAATCATCAAATAACTGTTAGTTTTGATGGGTCTTTAATTACTTTCTCTATGTTTTAGTAGAGAGATTGTATTCATACGGGCCTTTTCGACTTTAATCCGTGTTCTTTTTTCAATAAAGTATTATGCAGGCCTTCGCAGCCCGTGAATCCATCGTCCGACCCATCCGATATTTAAGGCAAATATATTTTTCAAGTAATTTTACATATAAAATTTCCATGAATAAAACTTATACAAAAATTTGTTTTTTCTCATTATGAAAATAAAGCAAAAATAAGATATTATTTTCATTGTTACTCGACCCAAGTTTTTATGTTCATAAATTCTTATTTTTAAAGATATAAGAATAAGTTAATAATAATAATAATAATAATGGTAGGGTTGACTACATGTAGTTTTGTAAATAAATAATTAAAAATACTTTATTTTTTAAAACTGTTACCCTAAACCCTAGAACCATCAAATTCTTAGATGTGTCACGTTTGTCACCTCGAAGTAAGTAATTTCTCTTTATTGTGGGACAAAAACATCATTCCTAGTCAAGAGTATTGTCTTTGTAAAATGCATTAAATTTCTTGCTAGGTTGTGATTCGAATCCTAAAATGCATTAAATTTCACGCAATCTCATGTTTTACTGTTCACATTTCATAATTTCAATATTTATTATTTATTTTATGACTTTGATGTGACAAATCTCATTAATTCAATTTCATTGATTTTATAAATTCTGATAGATATTTTATAGTTAAATTCTTGTGTTTTGATTGGGATGCATGAAATATTATTAGATTCATATTAAACACTTCAGAGATATTAGTAGATTTTTTATAAATATAAGTATATGTATATATATGTGTATACATTGAAATTTTATATTATAAGATAGTGTTAAATGAACAGTTCAAAGAAATAAGTAGATTTTTATAAATATATATGTGTATGTGCCTATAAATGTATAGATTGAAATTTTATATTATAAGGTAGTATTAAATGATTGGTGTGTCGTTTCTGTGCAAAAACAATTGATATGATAGCATTTGCATATCTACAGAAAAAGTGCATGTGTTAAATTTTATTCATGATCATAAGCATGTGATAGCCTTTGCATACTCTTCTATACACATAGTTAAGCAAATTATTTGTCATGTTGCATGCCCCATTTTACTTCACATTTATGCTTTAATAAATTGCATTTTACTTTATGTTCATATTTTAATAAATAGTTGTTATTAACTGAGTTTGATTTTCAAACTCACTCGTTGAAACATGTTACACCCAACCACTTACCGAGTCGTCCCCATCGGGGCAAAATTTTCAACTTTAGATTTAATTTTAGTATTTTATGTTTCGTATTAGTGTATCTTTCTTTTTTTGTTATGAGATAGTTGATACCCAATTTTTAGTTTATTTGCTTTCAATTACCCAATTTTCATTTTGTATTGGTTGGACTCTTTATTTCTATAATAAAATAATTTTTTTCTTATTTTTATTGGTTACTAACTGCACGTTCAATTCTTTTAATCATGTGGATAGCTGTTACCCAATTTTTAGCTTATTTGCTTTCAGTTACCCAATTTTCATTTTGTATTGGTTGGACTCTTTATTTCTATAATAAAAAATATCTATAATTTTTTATTTTATTTGGATAGCACTCTTTTTTTTTTTTACGAATACAAAACTTGTTCAATTCTTGTAATCATGTGTTGTCGGGGTGCACCACATTCCGGACCTTGGGTGTGTGAAAGAGTGATATCACAACCTATGTTTCGTATTCAATTTCTCTTGTATTTTGTACTTGTTATCCTTTATTTTTGCTTCTCTTTTCATTGCATTACCCATCCCTAGTCATTATAGGATTGGGTAGGGGATGGATTCAATCGATTTTGATTTCGTGTATCTTTTATTTGTTTAAATGACTTTGAAAAACGAGGCGTTATAGTCACTCGTGAAAGTTATAAATGATAGTTATTATAAATCATGTTCTCGTTCTCTATTTATTTCTCTATATTTTATTTCAGAGGTCTGAGTTGTATTATAAGGAATTGTTGTAGGAGTGCAAGGAGAACTTGGGATTGACACTTGGGGAGGAGTCAGTTCTCCGGGAAAAAGATAAGTATGCTATTATACATTGTCTTATATTAAAGTATTTTATAGTATTTGGATTTGATTTGTTATACGATGATGTGTTTTGGGGTTATCTTCATGTAATATGAGTAAGTAATTTCCTTTTTCTTTCCTCTTGTGATGACACTCCTACAACAATTCCTTACAATACAACTCAGACCTCTCAAATAAAATATAGAGAAAGAAATGGAAATCTCACTTTTCCTTACCTAATTTTCATTTTGTATTGGTTGGACTCTTTATTTCTATAATAAAAAAAAGTATTTTTCTTTATTTTTATTTGGATAGCACACTCTTTTTTTTTCACGAATACAAAACTTGTTCAATTCTTCTAATCATGTGTTGTCGGGGTGCACCACATTCCGTGTGATAGAGTGATATCACAATCTATGTTTTGTATTCAATTTCTCATATATTTTGTACTTTTTATCCTTTATCTATTTTGATTTCGTGTATCTTTTATTTGTTTAAATTGCTTTGAAAAAAGAGGCGTTTAGTCACTCGTGGAAGTTATAAATGATGTTTTCGTTCCTAGTGGTCTCCGCTCCCCTAATTTTCATCGTGCAGATCATGCTCAAACCATTGAGACTGCTGAAACATAGATTCTCAACATGTGAACTCTCATGGAGGTGGCTGACATCTCCTTTAACATGTTGATTCATGTTTTTGATGATATTGAACTTTAATTGAAGATATTTTCATGTTTTTGATGCAGGTGAAATAAGTAAAGCAGTTGCAACAAACTGGAGCTAAAATGAAATAAAATGGAGGAAAATGGATCATAGGATTTAGCGCATAGGCACCGCTCCCTCGCTCCTTGGTGGCTCCTAATTGATTTTCCCAACTGACTGAGCAAACTTTGAGCTATTTCACTAGGAAGCAGATAATACGAGGGGGAAGCATGGAGAAAAGAAAGTAGTGTATTAATTAGGTAAGGAAAAGTGAGATTTCCATTTCTTTCTCTATATTTTATTTGAGAGGTCTGAGTTGTATTGTAAGGAATTGTTGTAGGAGTGCAAGGAGAACTTGGGATTCACACTTGGGGAGGAGTCAGTTCTCAGGGAAGAAAATAAGTATGCTATTATACATTATCTTGTATTAAAGTATTTCATAGCATTTGGATTTGATTTGTTATAAGATGATGTGTTTTGGGGTTATCTTCATACATATAATATGAGTAAGTAATTTCCTTTTTCTTTCCTCTTGTGTGAGATAGTATCATGTGTAGGATGTAGATTCAATTACAATTATTTTCATTTTATGATTATGATGGTTGTTGTTACTTTATGCTTAATTTACATTGCAATTTGGCCAGTTGTAGTGTTAAAATATGTTGTGAACCCATAAGACACGAGAGGAATATAGATTCAATCAACTTGTAGGGTGAAGAAAAGAGTAGTTCGTAGATCAGTGAAATAAATAGGGAGATGATTTTAACGCGGGTAGCTAGGAGGTTTCTAGGGTGTTACAGACAAAAACAAACCTTTGTTAACCTAGTTTCTTTATGCATTTGGAAAAGGGCAAAGAAAATGCATGATCCTATTTGTCACATATTTAATTAGGTATTTTAGTTGTTCTACATCTACACTAGCTACTAATTTCATTACTACTTTCATCAAAATTTCATTAAACTAAAGAAAATGCATGGTCCTATATGTAACAAATTTAATTAGGTATTCTAGTTGTTCTACACCTACACTAGCTACTAATTTCATTACAAGGGGAGGGACTTTTTAATAGCTTAAAATTTTACTGCTTCATTTAACTTAGTGTGGTTTAATTAATGGTAAAATTAAAGGTTTAGTATTAGTTGGTAGAATTCCTTGGCTGACATTAAAATAAAACTTATTTTCTAGCTAAGACTACTTAAATTCAGTTAGAACTTTTCTTAAGTTTGTCCAATTTATAACCTTCTCTGTGGATTCGATATTCGAGACTAAAGAAAGTCCTATATTATTTGAACGATACATGCATTTGCGTTAATACCTAGTGTAAAGTGATTAAATGTGAAAAATTAAGTTATTAAATTCATAAAATATATTTTAAAAATTATAATATTTAAATCTTAAATCACTAGGTGTACCGAACGATGATCGGTGGTGACCCAGAATATTACTTAAGCACTACAAGTTAGTTTTGCAGCTCAAATTGCACAAACATTCCAAGCCATTCAGCAAGTAGTGCAGCCGACACACGCCACTCAACCAATACCACATGTCACCGCCATGGAGGCTCAACCTAATAAACTAATGGGGACGACTAATTTGAGTGTCATGGATCAAGTGATGGACTAGTTTTTGAAGACGCACTCTCCTACCTTTAATGGCACAATGAACCTGATCGAGTCAGATGCCTGGCATCATGACATTGAGAAGTGGCTATGAGGAATAAAGTTCTATGAAGATCATGAAATGAACATTGCAACGTTCTAGTTGCGTGAAGGAGTTGATTGCTGGTGGGAAAGTGACCATCGCAACACATTTGTACTGGACATGATGGTTTCTGGGCGGATTTCGAGAGATTGTTTTTGGAGAAATATTTCCTTTTAAGGACCGGGCCAAGCTCATTAATGACTTAAGGAGCAATAAATGAAGACCTTTCGGGAGTACGAGATGCAATTTGTCAGATTTGCTTGTTTCATTCATTCGATTAATCAACATGTAGATCAAAAGTTCTATCACCTACTTGTTGGCTTGAGAAATGACATTTGAAGGTGTCTATCCGTTGTCAAGTGTGCTACCTATAGAGAGTTTGTGGATTGAGCCATACATGTGCAGATAGAGTTGATTGTGCGTAAAGAAAATACCAATGCAAAGCAAAAGGACACTGGTGCTCCAGTGCATGTCCAGTGCATGAAGAACCACAAAAGAAACACCTACAAGATAAACCAAAGAACAATTATAGTAGCCCTCACTGCAGGAAGAGACACCCTGGATCTTGCAACCTAACAATTGGCAAATGTTTAACTATTACAATATCGATCACAAGATCAAGGATTGCCCCCATCTCAACCCAAATTATGCTCACAATAAACCAAAAGACCAACGACAAATAGGTAAGAATGAGTGACATAAATCTAATAAAGGTCGGCACCAGAAAGAAGATGACAAAAGACATACGGGTCAGTACTACTTGCAGCGCTAGCAGCAGTCGCAATAAGTGATGGCGCCTCAACCATATTAGCAAAAATCCTCTTGGACAAATAGCGTAAGAATGGGTGGCATAAATCTAATAATGTTCGTCACCAAAAAGAAGGTTTCAACAGACAAATGGGTCAGTACTACTTGCAGCATTGACAGTAGTCACAGTAAGCGATGGTGCCTTAACCATATTAGCAACATCCTATTAGATTGCAATACCAACAACACCAACAACCACCCTCGCCGTATCAACATCATTCAATGGTGCAATACCAGTCTCAATGATTACATGCTCCAGAGCAGCTTTGATAGACACTTTCACCTTGAGCATTTGTTATAACTCCACAAGAAGCCCTTGAAGCTACTGATGCAGTGACAAATATTATCTCTATTTTAAACCTATTGTGAAGGGAACTGTTTAATTTTGGGGCATCACATTCATTTATATTATACCAATTTGCATATAGTACATTGGTTTATTCAATACATTCATAGATCATATTAACTGTGATATCATAATCATCCTTGTTTGTCACTCAGTGGTTTTATTATTGTGAATTGTTATTAACAAAACACGTGAACATGCTACACTCATAATCTCCCACTTGTTGAGTTGATTTAAAAAGTTGCAAAATTTTTCTGTGCGGACTCCTGATGTAGCTCTACGTGCGACGCAGGATATTCATGAGTTATTTTTAATTACCCAAAAATAACCCAGAATAACTCGCTGTCTTATTTTTGAGTTATTTCGGGATTATTAAAAACAACCCAGAAATAACATAAAAATAACTCAGGAATAACCTGCACCGCACGTTGAGGTATGTAGGTGTCCGGACAGAAAATACACACCTAAAATTGTGTATTAATTTGGGGGTAAGGAGGGGTGGTATGTAAGGTCTGTATTTTATTTTTCTTCTCTCTAATTTGCACAATTTTTATTTCCTTTCCTGATACCCTCCTGATTTGTCTCCCGCCCTCTCCTTACTGCCTTCCCAATCTGCTTGATCTCTTCCACCTCTTCGCTCTATAAAAGCAGAGCTTGGAGGCATCACTCATACTACCTGCTCTCCCTCACCTCCTGGAGCTACCGAAGCCCTCCGATCTCCCTCCCTCTCTCACTCGTCCGCCCCAAAACTATCGGCTTAGAAGTTGAAACATCGACGCGACTAGAGCCAACTAGGAAGGCAACGACGACATTGCACAGGCTGTTGTGAGCGAAGGAGGAAGATGAGGTTTACCTTCATATAGAAGGAGAAGAAGGAGAACGGTAGTTGCTTCGGTGGCCTTATGAAACAACATAATTAAATATATTTTTAATTTTTCATTATGTAAATTTACACATAATTTTCATGAAAAAAAGCATACACATAAACGTATTTTTCCATCTTATCTAAATAAAACAAAAATATGATATGATTAAAATTATTACTTAAGCTAAGTTTAATTAGGTTCATAAATTCTTACTTTTAAAAATATAATAATAACAATAATAATAGTAATAATAATGGTCGAGTTGATTACATCTAGCTTGTAAATAAATAACTTTAATTTCATAATTAAATATACGTTATTTTCTATTTGGTGTAGCATTAATAGGTGAACCGTCAAATTTATAGAGATGTCACGTTTGTCGTCCCAAGGTAAGTAATTGTTCTTTATTACGAGATAAACATATCATTCTTAAATTGGGGCATTGTCCTTGTTAAATGTATTGGATTTCTAGCTAATTGTAGGGTTGTGATTAGTACCTTTCAAATCCTATTCACATGATTGTAATAATTTTTATGTTTACTCATAATGACTTTAATGTGTAATTAGCCTTATTTTATCTTTGTTTAGCCTCATGCTTTATTGTTCATCTTTCAAGATTTCAATATGTATTTTTTATTCCATATCATTGATGTGAAAAATCTCATTAATTCAGTTTTATGATTGTAATAGATACTAGTGGATATCTCGTAGTTATATTCTTTTGTTTTAATTATGAAACATGAAATATAATTAATATTATAATATCATTATGGCGGTATTAAACCCGTCAAAGAAATCAATCAATTTTTATGGGATTTGTTCCTATGTTTCTTTGTTTCAAGATGTTGTAGTGAAGAGACTATATATAAATATATTTATAATTATATATATGTATGTATATTGTTAAAAAAATATATTATCATATAGTGTTAAATGATTGTTGTGCCATACATGTGCAAAAACACATGATATTGTAGCATAAAAAGTACATGTTCTATTTTTTTGTTCTTTTTTATTTTTTATAGTCCTTAGTTTGTCTATCGCTGTATAATTATCTTTTCAGAGATACTTCTCTCTTCCGGAGCAGATGGATGATCTGGAAGAAAGATGAATCGAAAAATAAGGACATACGAAAATTAAAATAAATGAGAGAAAGAACATGAAAAACTTTCAAGCAAGAGGTTTTGCATTTTGGCTGACAGATTGTGTAAACATTTTGGATTCATATGCTATGATGATATCATTGGTAGAAAATAATAAATCAGGCAAATGTTGATTTAAATTATTGTTAAATTTTCAACTCATACTCTCTTGCTTTATTTTGTGAATTCTTTTCAAGGCATGACAAGTGGGGTGTGACACATGGTTTATCACAGTCGGCTTTCTAAGACATGTGAAGTATGATCAAGTGTGAGGAAGACGGACTAGGCTTGAGCGGCTTCAGTTAAAGGTTGATGGGGGAAACTTTAATGGAAGGGAAGAGGAAACAAAATATGGTTTTTGTTTCTTCTTGCACCACAATTATCTTTTCTTATTTGTGGCAAAGAGGGCAACCTTAAATCCAACATTTTCTTATTTGTTTCTAATTTGTTATAAGTTGTTATGTATCAATATTTAGGTTTGATCAACCAAGTATTCTATTGGTCTTCGAGAAAAAAAATAAAAACGAGATTCATTTCTAATGTTACGTGATGCTATTTAAGAGTTGATGAGGTATTTTGATATTTAAGTCATGCAAGTCACTTCTTGCCGAGTGCCTTGTCTTTCCAAGATTCAAGGTCTTGTTTATGGAGGGTACATGAGCACAAGTTATGCCTCTGTGAAAAAAATAGGGTTTAGGGTAATAGATATTTAACTCTCTCTATTTAATGTATGCATTGATTTATATATGCTAATAATAATTTTCTTTTAAAAGGATTTTTAAATTATTGCTAAAAAAAAGCCAAGAAAAAATGGTGAAACTTAAAATAAATAAGAACATTTAAAACATAATAAGGATATATGTAGAATTATATATCATATGAGGGGAAAACTTGTATAATATAACATAAAGAAAATGTATTTTATTTTTTGGGGGCATTGACAGACATACCTCATAGTTCTTATATATTTATATATCTAACAATAAAACAAGCATATTTACATGTATATCTCTCAAATTTTAACACCGCATCAAAACACATCATACACTAAAATGTAAAATATAAATATTAAATTTTGGGTGACGTATAAAAATATAAGAAGAGTGTGTAAAATTTTTGCCACTTACATACATACCAACCCATTTCTATTTATTTATATTTATAATATCTATATATATATTTTTAATTTATAGTTTTATACCACTCAATTTTTTATATTATATTATTTTTTTAATTTTTAAAGATTGAAATACATCTTTTTATGTATAAATAAATGCGTAGGAAATAAATGGAGTGAGTTATGTATATAAGTTACGATATTGAAGGATAGAAGATATATTTTGTAGGGGAGAAGGGTAGAATCGAGCACAGAAGCCGGGCGAAGACCGCGAAGACGGCGAAGTCGGCGGCGGAAGCGGGTACGCGAACCTTTTTGTAATCACTGGTTTCGATTCTAGCCACATACCGTAAATCAATTTTTGCGGAGCTTCTTGCCCTCATATTTACCCCAAAAAAACTGGATTTGCACCATCTGTTTCGTTTGATTATTCGAAGCAATTGAAGAACTGGAAACAAATGAGCAGCAGCAGGGTGAAGAACTTCCGGCGGCGATCGGAGGACAACGATGCAAAGGCCGAAGACAAGGCATCCCCGCGCCCTACTGCAATTTCGACGATTTCAAGCAAATCCCAAGCCCTAACAGCAGTCAAACCCAAAATACCCAAACCCGAGGGGCCAAAGCGCCTCAGCTTCGCCGATGAAGACGAAGAGGACAGCCCCAGCATCACAACCATTGTGCGTTTCGCTGCAAAAACTCCGGCTTCCGGCAGTACCTCCATTCACAAGCACACAACGTCCCGCGATCGCTCGGCCATCAACGCGCCTCACATCCCTTCTAATGTCCAGCCGCAGAGCGGGGAGTACACAAAGGAGAAGCTTTTGGAGCTTCAGAAAAACGCTCGTCCGCTTGGAGGAAGCATGTCTAAGCCCCAAAAATCAAATCCCCAAGCGGAGCCCGTTATTGTTCTCAAAGGTACGGTGAAGCCTATGCCCCCTACACCTTCTCCGAACCAGACACAAGAGGAGGAAGCTGAGGACGATCAGGTGAGTTTTAGAAAATTGGCTCTTGATGTAAAACCGGAAGTATCTTCTGCGATCCCTGACCAAGCTACTATCAATGCCATAAGGGCTAAAAGGGAGCGGCTGAGACAGTCCAGAGGTCCAGCGCCCGATTATATCTCCCTTGATTCCGGTGGAGTTTTGGGTAGCCGGAGTTCTGGTGGTGGATCGAGCGATGATGAGGACAATGACTTCCAAAGCAGGATTGCATTGTTTGGGGAGAAGAATGATGGTAAGGTGAAGAAGGGTGTTTTTGAAGAAATTGATGTAAGGGTGCATGCTGCTGAGGAGAAGGTTGTGGATGATGAAGATGAGGAAGAGAGGAGATGGGAAGAGGAGCAGTTCCGAAAAGGTTTGGGAAAGAGATTTGACGAAGCATCAACTCAGGTGAGTGCTAACAAAGTCATTCAGACCCCAGCTCTACAACCAGCACTGTCTATTCCTTTGAACACAGTTGCTGGTGTTAGTTTAGGCAGTGAGGCCATGTCAATTCCCCAACAGGCTGCTGTTGCTTCCCGAGCTCTGCTGGACAACATTGGCAAACTCAAGGAAAGCCATAAAAGAGCTGTTGCTTCGCTTGTCAGGAACGATGAGAACCTCTCAGAAGCCTTGTCTAACATCACTACTCTTGAGAAGTCTCTACAACAAGCTGATGAAAAATATAAGTTCATGCAACAGCTTCGTGAATTCATATCAGTGATATGTGATTTTTTAAAGGACAAAGCTTCCTTGATTGAGGAATTGGAAGAAGAGATGCAGAAGTTACATGAGCAGAGGGCTGCTGTAATTGAGGAAAGAAGAGCTGCTGATATTGCTGATGAGAATGGTGGGTTAGAGGCTGCAATCAGTGCTGCTCGCTCTGTGCTAGATAGAGGCTCTAGCTCTGCTTATATAGCTGCAGCTTCTGCTGCAGTACAGGCTTCTCTGGCAGCTGTCAGAGAAAGCTCAAACTTGCCTGTTCAGTTGGATGAGTATGGCAGGGATATCAACCTTCAGAAGCGTATGGATTTTGCTAGGAGGGCTGATGCTAGAAAGCGTAGAAGAATTCAGGTTGAGGCTAAGAGGTTGTCTTTCGTTGCAAAGGGAGTTGGTGAATCTATGCAGATTGAAGGTGAGGTGTCCAGTGATGAAAGTGATAGCGAAAGTAGTGCTTATCAGTCCAGTAGGAATGAGTTGCTCCAAACTGCTGAACAAGTTTTTAGTGATGCAGCTGATGAATATTCCAAACTTTCTGTAGTGAAGGAAAGACTTGAAAAGTGGAAGAAGCACTATCTTCCTAGTTATCGAGATTCTTACATGTCTCTAAGCGTGCCATCCATTTTTTCTCCTTATGTGCGATTGGAGCTTCTGAGGTGGGATCCTTTGTATAAGACAATGGATTTCTTTGATATGGAGTGGCACAAGGTGTTGTTGGATTATGGTTCAATTGGAGGAAAAATTGATTTTGAACCAGATGATAAAGATGCTAATCTTATTCCTATTCTGGTGGAGAAGGTTGCTCTTCCAATACTGCACCATGACATTGCACACTGTTGGAATTTATTCAGCACTCAGAGGACAGAAAATGCAGTTTTTGCTATGAATTTAATAATCAGCTATGTTTCCCCTACAAGCAAGGCCCTCCTTGAACTATTGGAAGTTGTGTGTAGCCGGCTTACAGAAGCCGTTGCCAATATCAGTATACCAGTATGGAGTGCAACGGTAATGAGCGTTGTTCCAGGTACTGCACAGCTTGCAGCTTATAGATTTGGGACCTCCATACGTTTACTAAAAAATATCTGCTTGTGGAAGGATATCCTTGCATTGCCAGTTCTAGAGAAATTGGCACTTCAAGAGCTTTTGATTGGGAAGCTTCTGCCTCATGTGAGAAGCACCATGTCAAACGTGCATGATGCAATTACTAGGACAGAGAGGATAGTGGCTTCTCTTGTAGGAGTTTGGTGTGGTCCTAACGTCACCGCAGACTATGGCCAAAAGCTGCAGCCTTTGGTTGATTGTGTGTCTGAAATAGGGAGGGAATTGGAGAGAAGGCATGCTTCAGGTGTTAGTGCGAAGGAGACATTGGGCTTGGCTCGTCGGCTGAAGGCAATGTTGGTTCAGCTCAATCAGTATGATAGAGCTAGGATTATGTTGAAGACATTTCATCTGAAAGAAGCACTTTGACTATTTATTTTTGTACATTGTAGTTGAAGTTTGTGTTTTGACTAGTTCTGATCGGTGCTGTTATGTTCCATAAAGCATGAAATTTTTGTAGCAGAGCATTCCTTCTACAAGCGAGATGAGTATGATGGCTTCATTGATTCTCAAGCTTTCTTAGATTTCATGTCTAATCAGTTTATTTGCAGCCTTGATTCCTGTGATAATTTGAAGCAACTTGGAAATCTTTGCTTATAGATGTAAAATGGTTGGGGAAGTTGCTATTCCTTGCCCATTGTTTTGTTTGTATGGATTGTTACAGTACCTTCAGGCTTATGTATAATCATCATGATAGTTTTAAATGATTTCTGTTTCAGCATTAATATATTATTCTTGAAATGAAGTGTTATCATCTAATCATTATAATCTATTATCTTGCAAACTACTTATTCTTAGAAATCAGTTAAATTTCACATTATGTAGAGTTATCTTTTGTTTGCATTGCGTCTCCATGCCTGTTTCCTCAAGTTCTGCATGTTTTAGTATTCATTTTTGTGGGGATCAGTATACTAAAAGCATTTACGAGTAGATGCTTATTGAATTTTCCTTTTTGTTTGTGCTGTTATTAGCAGAGAGGGGGAAGCCAGTTCTAAACATTTTAGACGTTTATTTATAACATCATTTTAGAATTTTTCTTGTCATTGCATCACAACAAGCCTTATCCCACTAAGTTGGGTCGGCTAACTAAATCCTTTTTCTCTATTAATTCCTATTAAGTGTCATGTTTTCATTTAATTCTAATAAATTAAGATCATTTCTTATACAACATACAGAAATCTTTTTAGATCTACCTCTACATTTCTTAACATGAGTCAAATCTAAAACTCTACTTTCCTAAATAGGTCATATGATGGTCGACATGTAATGTGACCAAATCATCTAAAACAACTCTCTTTAATCATGTCTGCCATTGGAGCTACTCCAACCTTTTCACGGATACATTTGTTTTACATTTTGTCTGTAAGTATAAAGCCACTCATCCACTTGAGTATTCTCATCTTACCGACACTTAACTTGATTTAACGCTTCTCTTTTAGAGGTTAATATTCTGCGCTATAAAGCATTGCAGGCCTTTGATAGGATTTTTCATAGAAATTACGACAAAACAAATATTTTATTTATCTAAAGCAAACAATACAACCACGATCATATATAATAAAGGATAAACACCTACAATTCAAGAGGTAGACGATCTCTCCCAATTCTTATAATTTAAGAGATAGGAAATATGTCTCAAAACTTAACCTTAAGGCTCACAACTCATGCATAACCTTAATCTTAAACTATTAAGCCCCATTTATACCAAAAATAATAAATGATAAAAGACAAAATTGCTCTTAGGCTAAGCACTGATGTATAATTCCTCCTTCCTTAAAACTTGATCCTCAAGGTAGGAAAAACTGCTATTTAATCAAGTTTTGCAACTCCCACTCCTGTTCAAAACATGCTTAAGTCTGGTTCTTGCTTTAAGCAATTGCACACTCGTTACTACCTTTTCACGGCCTTCTTTCATTTCTCAAAAGTCTGGGTCGTCACTTACCCCCACTAAATATTAACCTTCTTCAATTTCTTTGTCCTCGGCCACACAATCAAATTATAAACCTTCACCTTTCTGTAATATCCTGTAAGTCCCATAAACCTTCTCAATCCCTTTCTGGTCTTAGGTACCTAGCATCCACCTTTGATGGATCCAATAACACCAGGGTCTTGCATAAACTATGGTCACCGCGAAGCACCACTATCCTGTCTCCCTCTTGAAACTATATGATCAAAAGTTTCGAATTTATCTCAGGCCCTTCTATGGATTGCACACATTTCATATCACGTCAGTGCTCCCTAAATCCAAGGGAAAAACCTCTTCCATCACTTGAATGCTGACAGCATTAAATCACTCTTTTACAAGCTCCCCTGCTTTTCTCCACCCGTCCCGTCTCCTCCCAATCATGACTCCAAAAATTCCTTTGTCCACCATCTCAAGCTCCAATTGCTTCACTATTTGGGTAAATATGAAGTTGTGGGTGGCCCTACTATCTATCAAAGCAACTATGTTTTGCTCTCTGATCTGCCCCCGAAGTTTCATAGTATGGTTCGTTGTTAATCCCACCATTGAGTTCAATAAGAGTTCTACCACATCTAAGTGAGGGTGTTCCTCCTCCACCAAAGCTACTATATTTTTTGCATTCTTTGTCTCCTCGTCACACACTGTGAGAATTTATAATGTCTGATTCTTGCAACTGTGTTGTGGGGAAAATTTCTTATCGCATTGAAAACATAAAAATATGGCCCTCTTCACTTTAATCTCTATCGTTCCGTAAGATGTTTTGAGTGCCGCCCCAGGTCATGGCCTCTTATTCTTGTTCCGTGGAGTTTCCCTCTAGACTTTTACTGTTTGAGCTTTCGGTATCATCGTGGTTGTAGCTATTCAACATGGTGCTCCACCCATGTTGCTTCTATTAGCATGTTTTATTGCATTTTCTCTAATCTTCACGGTCTCAGCAGGTGAAGTGACGCCCGAATCTCCCTTCATGAAGTTAACCTCCAACACATGTTATGATATCCCTTTGAAACAGTCAGATAACCTATAAAATTTCTCCCTATACTTCATGACGGATCCTTACTGAATCAATACAGAAAGCTACTTGTGTAATTCCCCTTCCCGTGTGGTTCTGAAGCGCTTGAACAATTGATATTTAAAGTCTTCCCATGTTCAGAATGACTGACATTGTTCTCTCCATTGATATCATGTTAAACCCTTTTCTTACAAACATAGAGTTATCGTCATCAATTTTTCTTCTTCCGTCAGCCCATGAACAACAAATTATCTCTCCACACGATAATATCAATTATAGACATCATCTCTTTCAAAGATCGAGATCTTCAACTTCCTTATGCGTGAGTCTCCTCCCCAATTTTCATGACCGAAGTTCATTTCACCCATAAAGCGGTGGTTGGGTTTCCTTCCTTGGTCCATATTGATTTCTCTTCTTCCATAATTCTGGCTCACCCCATAATTAGTTCGGTCTTCTTCTTAGGCTCCTGAATCTCTTTAGGTCAGAAAGTTGTTGTAACAAAAGGCGTTGAAGCTGTCAAATGCAACCCTCGACTAGGGTCCCACCCACCGTGTTTCCCCGCTCCTTACTAAAATCATTCGAATCAATCTTTTCTAGCTCTGAATCGCACTATGTCCCATTCTGCCTGCTGACGCTCATTTCAACCATCTAGATGTCTTGTTATTTATCGTTCAAGTCTGCTTTTAATTCCTTCACTACATCCCACTGTAGGCGGCGACGTGTTTGGTGGGATTCCACGATCTTCATCATCATTTCTTCCAAGGCAATGAATTTCCCCGCCATGGACATTAAGCAATCCATTCACAACCTAATTTGATTCACCTCTTCATCCAATTTGTCTTCAAATCATCTACTTTCTTGGTCGCCATTACTCCATATAGATTTTTAGAACTCTTTTACGCTGAAATCATGGGGTTCATAATTTTTGAACATAAGTTCGATGTGCACAAAACTCTGGCCTCCAAGATCCCGAAATTCTTGTACACCGTTTAGTGGAGCTATTGGAAGCCAGCCATAACTCTGGAAGCTGTAATCCAAATTTTTGTACGTCGCTGATCCCGATTGGGAGTTTTCATCACAAGCAATGCGAAAATCCTTTACATGTCCCAATCGCCAAGTACGATCAACAGTGGTGCGAAACTCCTATGTTGGTCCTTCGACTTTATTGCGGTGTGCACATTGTGATATGGTCATTGGCTTCCCAGTAATAATAATAATAAAAGCTGACTGTACAGGCATCTGTACGCTATGATGCCAACGTTTGTGTTCCAACTATTTCTCCCCGCGACAATATTGGACGTTGTGCTTAAATACGATACTGTTGTCTTATTTCTAGCTAGCAAAAATTGTGACTGCATCGTGAATTGCAGTCACGAAGGCCACTGTATTTGCCCACAACCGCGTTGTGTTTGTGATTTTTTCACTCGATATGTCTTCTCAATCACTGTTTGTCCTTGCCGACCGGCTGAATTGTAATCGTTTCTAGTTTCTAGTTCTCATGAACTGGCACACAGTGTTCCGTCGGCTCCCATTTCTCAAATGCTCTGATACCAATTTGATAGGATTCTTCATAAAAGTTAGGGCAAAGCAAATATTTTATTTCTCCTAAGCAAACAGTACAATCACAAACATATAAAATAAAGATTAAACACTTACAATCCGAGAGGTCGACGATTTCTCAAAATTTCTACAATATGAGAGGTATTTAATTTTTATCAAACCCTAACCCAAAAACTCGCAACAATAAGTTCATGCTTAACTGCAACCCTAAACTTTTAAGCCCTATTTATACTAAATAATAATAAATAACAAAATACTGAATTGCTTTTTGTCTAATAAAAGATAAAATGGCCATAGGCTAGGCACCAACTTAATAGTCTCACTGGCATATTATAAAATTTTTCTTTTAAGTCTAAGCGGTACTTTTTTATCTCACAATATGCCAGTGCATTCCTCCACTTCAACCATCGTACTTGAATTCTACTAATAACATCCGCATCTTTATCGTCATCAATTTGAACAATAGACCCGAGATATCTAAAATGTTCACATCTTCTAATGACTTGATCACCCATTATTATAACTTCGTCACTAGATCTACTACTACTAAAATTATATTCCATGTATTCAATTTTAGATCTACTCAAATGAAGACTTTAGACTCTAACGTTGACCACCATAATTCAAATTTTTTTAATAACTCTCTCTCTTTCTCTCTCTCTAATTTTATCCACAAGAAAGATATCATCAACGAAAAGCATACACCAAGGTACATTTTTTTGTAAAGGTATGGTAAGAACATCCATAACTTAAATAAAAATATGGGCATAAAGCCAATCCCTAGTATAATCCAATTAAAATAGGACAATACTTGGTCAATTTTGCTTATGCTCAAACATAAGTAACAACTTTAGTATATATATATATATTTATTGACTTGAATATAAGCAATATTAACATATTTCTTTTCTAGAACTCTCCAAAATATTTTTTTTGGAACATTATCATAAGCTCTTGCTAAATCAACAAAAATCATATGTAGATTCTCCTTACTCTCTCTGTACTTCTCCATTAAATCTCTTATTAAATGTATGGCTTTGATAGTAGACTTGTCATGCATGAATCCAAACTTATTTTGGGAAAATTTTTATACATGTTGTAGCCTATGTTCAATTAAACTCTTCCATAACTTTAATGTTTGATACTTTAATTTAATTCCTCTATAATTTATACACTCTCGTGCATTCTCTTTATTCTTAAAAATATGAACCATTATACTCTTTCTACACTCATCAGACATCTTTTTTGTTTTTAAACTTTTTTGTTTTTAAAATATTATTAAAAATTTTTAGTAAATCAAGAACTTTTAAACATTTCCACACCTCTATTAGAATACCTTCAGGTTCTACTATTTTTTCTCACTTAATTTTCTTTAAAACTTCTCAATTTTTGTTTTATTAATGCACTTATTTTTTATTGTTTACGATATTAAGATCACTAAAGTCGATCGTATTTTTATAAATCTTATTAAAAAAATTATCAAAATATCTCACATATATATGTTGAATTTTCTCATCTAAGAAAAATACTTTTAGATTTTGTATTTCAAACTAAATTTTTATTTTTCTCATCTCTTTGTTTAGCTAATTTATACATATCTCACTTATGTTTTATTGTTTTAACTTATTTCTCTTTATTATCTAATCTATTGTAAAGATTATTAAGAGTAGAATTCTTAGCATCACAAATTATTATGTAACAGTCTCTATGGTTTACCTTATATTCTTTATAATTCTTTGAGTGTTTATATTTAAACTAATTCTTATATCAAAACTTCTTATTTTTATCTTTTTCTTGCACTTGATTATTCTACGATGAACTATTTTTATTCATAACAGTTTTTCTTTTTTATTCTTCTAATACATCAGTTATTGTTGTTGTATTGCATCAGTTTATGTTGCTAATATCTGTTTAGTTTCTCTTTAATCCCTGTTTAAGATTTGTTATTGGGTCTGTAGGTAGCTGCCATGTCAAACCATCAAATGCCTATTTCCGAGAAAACTTTAGTATTAGAGATATCAACATTTTGTTGTTTCTAGTTTATTTTTTGTTTTCTTATCGACAAATAAACAATCTTATTGGGTGATCTTCTTTGTTTCATTTCATCATGCATACTTGGTGAAATGGTGAAGTTGTCTAGCCGCTGAATTATTGAAAAATTAATATCTTGCATGCTCGTCAATCTGGATCTTGCTTTTCTATGGGTAGAACCTAGCGAGGCAATTGGTTCTTATGTTTTATGTACTATTGAAGTAGGCCGTCATTATGCAATATTCGAAGTAAACAGTTCTTCATTTACTTTTTTTCTTCTCATTTTTTTGTCCATTATCTACTTGTTTGTATGCTTATAATATGGTTCTTCTGGTGCACGGTTAATATAATGCTCTTATATTTGTTTCTTTAATAGGAAAATACTGCTCTACCCGGGTATTCTGGTACGTGGCTAACTTAATGCCCTTATATTTGTATATATGCATAGGAAAATACTACTTTTTGAAGGGAGATGCTTAATGCAATGCACATTTCTGGACAGACTTGTTCGCATGCCATTCAATCTGATTCCATACCAATCATCATTCTGATTAGCGAACAGTATTTCTTTTATGTATCATTAGTATTGACATGCTAGTTTTGTTTTATTTTAGAGGTTGAATTTGAATGTCAGTTAGCTTTGCACGAGAAGCAAGAAAGAATTTTTAACATGTGATGGAAATCTCTTTTTTCCACTTTATGGAAGGGTACTTCATCCATGGAGGAATCATTGAAGCTTGAATTCAGAACTTGTTACATCAAGAGGATTCTTCCATTCTCCTCGTTTATTTTCAAATTAGCAAGTCATGGTTGATTTCTTATACAAATATTGTTCACTTAACCTAGTTTATGGATGAAACCTATACTTTATATGCTATATAGCCATCATTACATATTATATTATGATTATGTAAACAACTATGTTACATCTTGTCATCCATATGCCACTTATCTTAACCAAACTACTTTGAGCAATCTCCTCCTAAATTTTATTAAATCTCCTCTGATATATATGCCAACCATAATCAGTCAAGGACCCTTGGTGATAAATTCAACTCTTCTATTCTAAAGTGTGCTATGAAAATTTGCACCCCTGCCTTTCATGATGAGAAAGTTTTTGTCTCATGATCCTGGTCAAATTTTTTCTTAGAAGGTAGATCAAATTGTAGATAAGACGCTGTAAGAATTTTTTAATATGGGGTTTCCATTGGCGCAATCTCCTATTGGATTTAAGAATTTCCAGTTGACTTTGATCCAATGTTGAAGGAACCTGAAATTGAGTCATTAACAACATTAGAAGAACATATTATAGATATGATTGAAAGAATTAAAAATATTGTCTAAATTATTATATAAAATCTATTGTTTACTTCTTATTCTCTCTTACATTACATAGGGTCACCTTCTTAATTTCTCTTTTATGTGCGGCAGGAACTTTTGTGCTGGAGTGGCACAAGGTTTTGGATTATTTTACATCAAAAGTAATGATTATATGCAGTGATGGAATCAACCTCTTTTTTAAAGGGGGGCAAATTGTCGCCCTAGACCCAACGTGGGAGGAGCTAAGGCAACCAAGGGCAAAATAATATTTCAGGAGGGACAGAACTGATATTTCAGGAGGGGGAAAAGGACAAATTGCCCTTTCATACAAGTAAAAAATCTGAATTTGAAGCGAACAATTGCCCCCATAGACCCCACATGGGTCTACCTCTGATTATGTGTTAGATGGCAGAGATGCAAATGTTATTCTTATTCCATTGGTGATGGTTTTTCTTCCAATGCTACGCAGTGAAATTATATTTGATAGCAAACTCATTATTGTCTGTAATTGATTAAATTTCACTTAATGTACTGTTATCTGATATTGGCATTGTTTCTACATGGCATTTTTGGATTAAGTCCTGCATATTTAGTTATTTACTCGTGAGGATCTGAATACTACAAGCTTTTACGAATTGGTATTTTTTCCCCTTTCTGCTACGCTGTTATTGTAATATGGGGGAAGCCATTTCTGAACATTTTTAAAAACTCCTTTTGTAACGGCATAGCACGATTTATCTTTCACATTGCCTTAATTTGGCTTGATTGTATGCTTGTATTGTTGTTCTTTCTATAGTTATTCTCTGCAAATTGCCCATCTGATGAGCCAGTGGGCTGTTATCCAGGAGAAATTATTGCGTGTGGACACCGCATGCAGATCGTAGATCACGGTGATCTACGGTCAGGATTATTTCTGTGTTTTTTAAATTTAGGTGGGGCCCACCGAAATACGTCGGGACCGTAGATCATGTGATTTACGGTCCGGATCGGTTCTGATCCGTATGGAATAATTTTTCGTTACCCAGACACTTTAATGGTCGAATTGGTTGCAATTAAATTTTGAAGTCCAAAAAGACCGAAACGGTTCAGTTAGAAGTGTGGTTATGAATAAATATTAGGAATTACACACCTTACATGTACAATATCGGTTAAATTTCATAAACTCCACTTAATTTTGATGTTTTAGGTTTTTTTGGTTTGTTTTGCTAAATCAAAATTGAAATTGAAATAATTATTTCTTCAGATTTATCTCAGGTGAGCTTTCAAAATTTTCTTTTAGATCCTCTCCCCTGAACGAGAAAAATTTGCATATGTAAGATGTACGCAGAGCTGCATACTAAGAAGGTTATTCAGAGGGTATTGGAGGGTTATATCTATGTTATACCTCTTGTAACCTCCCTGTAACCTACGTGCAACTTACATGTATCTCTTAGTAAGTTTCACACTTCTATTTTCATATATTTGTAGGTTACAGGAAAGTTACAAGGAGGTTACAGGGGGTAAAACGCAGGTATAACCCCCAATACCCTCTGAATAACCTCATTGACGTACGCAACTCTACGTAGGTCTTACATACACAAATTTTTCTCCCCCTAAACGGTACGATACGACCATCTCATATGCCATTTATTTTTTTATTTTATATTTATTTTATTTTTAGCAATTAAAAATTTTAATTTCGTTCGAGTTTTCTATTTTATTAATACTAATATTTTTTTATTTTTTTAATTTAATTTAATTTATTTCAAGTTTTTGTTTCCATATTTCTTAACGTCTAGATAAGTATCATACGAATTTATAACTAATGCTTTTATTGAAAATCCTTTTTAATTTGAAGAAATATTTAGTGATATTCTTTTAATATCTATAATTTCATCTCATTAAGCTTTAGATACTTGATTAAAAATAATGACGATTGTCTAAATTAATCGTCTTAGATACCTAACATTTAAAAATTGCAAAAAAAAAAAATAATAAAGAGAAAAAACTCAAGGTAACTTACAACAAAATAAAATAATAATGAGGATAAAAATAAAAATGAAAATAATTATAATAATAATAATAATTATTATTATTACATTGCAAATTAATAAGTAGCTTGTAACGATATATTTCTTCTTATGGCGTAGCATTTAATTCTGAGTATAACAATTTAGGCCCCTTGCTATCTATTCTTGAAGCCCGTAATTATTGACATGTTATAAAGTCATGGGTAGCAGCATCACTTTTATCACATAAACTTTATTATTCTAATTCAAACCTATATATGTATGATACGCCACAAATAAATTTTTATCGGCTGACATGAATCTCACGGCATGTCACGAATCTCAATGTAACATTTTGAACAACAGATATTAGAACTAATTAAAAATAATCAAAAGCTCTAATTTTAACAAATTTATGGTCAAACTAATTGACTCGCGCGACGGACAAAATGATATCAAAGTTTGTTCAATCCGACTCAAATCAAGCCTAGATCAAACCGTTAAACCAATTTAGTAAGCTTTTAGCGCATGATTGGAAGGTAAAATGAATTTCAAGTTTGACAAACTTATAGTCAAATCGAGCCTCTTGACAAGACAAATCCAAATGCCAAATATCACTTAATTTTGATGTCATTAAAGACTCAAATGTCTTAGATTGTCGTCCAAACAAGGGATGCTCTTAGACAATGTGGTCTGAATTTCTTCTTTATTTGTAATCCAAACTCTATAAATAGAGTCCTACCCCAATCTTTAGAGAGAACCTAAATTTGGAGCTAGTAGAACACTGAAGCTTGAAGAATAAGGAGCCGAAGCTCATTATCATTACTTATTTACACCCTGCATGCAATACAACAATACACCCCAATAACAATGTAACAAAGTGGTGACTTTCTCTAAACTCCTAAAAGCAGTTCACGTAGCTCCAAACTCTAGATTATGCGGCCTACATATGTTATTATAGCTTCTCACTCTGACATCGGTAGCTAAACATGAACTGTTCGTGAAAAACAAGCTGTTTTGACAACCCTGCTTACGATGTTTGAATCTTGCTAAAATATTATTTGATTCATGTAAAAATCAAGTTCTAATCCTGCTTGAATATGATTCACACTATATTTGGAATATAATACACATAATATATGAATATGATCTAATAATAATGAAAATCTATTAGAACTTTATTCTCAAATTCATGTAATTCATGCAAACTTTAAATAGGTACTATGCAATCAAAAGTAACAGTTTTTCGTAGAAATAAAGTTTCCAATATATGTTCTTAGAAAAATAAACAGCTTGATATATTTATTGATATTTAAAATAAAAAATTTGAGGGGCAATATATTTTTGTGAGAAATGTTGGCGAAGAAAAAAACTCGTTTGACTTCTTAAGGTAGCGTTTGGCTTTATTTTCGATTTATGCTAAATATGATTTATGTAATCTGGTAGATCTGGATTAATCAAATGATCCGAGGAGCTAGATCAGACTTATTAAATTTAACGGGTGAGGAGAAAAAAGATGACGGAACACGATTAAATTTGATTTAATGGAAGGTTGAATTTACTTTTCAGATGTTTAGATGTTCATTGAATTTAAGTTAAATTCATGAACAGCTTGCGTATTGTTTCCCTAACCATATGGCTTCTTCATCTGTGCCGTGCCCTACGCTCGGGAGTTTCTCGGCCAAGTATTATTCGGCGGCGGCGGATGGGAGCTGCGTGCGGCAGAGCAGCTTCTTCGAGGGAAAACCCGTTCTCAACCAAGGCGTTGGCTATTCTGTCATCCTTGGCTTTGGAGCCTTCTTTGCCCTATTCACCTCTTTCCTGGTAACTCCTCTTTTAAGTTTTAGCACTTCTCCAGTCATTGGTGTTTTCTTCCTTTTTCGCATTTGCCATTTATTTTCGATTATTTCGTATTTTTAACATTTTTAAAAGAGAAGAACTTGTATCGTACGTGTGTGTGTCACTATGGGGTAGCACGCTTTAGCTATGGATTTAACCTAAATCCAGCCAAATACCTAAAAAGGGAAAACTAACCTTTAAAATCGAATTCTCTCATGTCCCGTCTCTTTCTTCCGTTCCGTCTTCAATGCAACGTAAATCCGGATTTATCAAATTCGACTGTAAACGGATTTACTTGGTCGTTGCTCGCGTGCTCCATCTCCGCCCCGAGCTCACAGGATTTCACAGATTCGATAAATCCTATTTAAAGTAAATCTACATGTACAACCAAACACCACCTATGTGTGTGTGTGTATTTTGAATTTGAATTTGTCCGTGAATCATACCCAAAGAATAAAGTATAAGATAGGAGAGATAAAGAGAGAGAAGTGCACAATAATGAACATTAATATGGGGTCTTCCGAGGTTTCTAAAACTTATTTTATTCATAAAATGATCCCTATTTATAGGAAATATGATACAATATCTGAAGTTGTGTTTGTCTCCGCTTTGATGGAGGCGTTACAGGGTTGTTTTTGATATTTTACATGTATGAGTTTGTCGTCCAAGCTACATATTGTCTAGGCCGTGGGTTGTCCAGACTGCGGTTTTCCAGTTTTTGGGTCCGGGCTGAGTCCAGGATGTTGGACGTTCAGGCAGTGGGTCTTCCAGGTTGTGGGTCGTCTATACTATTGGTCGTTCAGGCTGCGTGTCTTCCAGATTGCATGTCGTACATGTTGCGTGTTGACCAAGTTGTAGGTCATTCAGACTGTTTCGCTCAGGCTACTGGTCTTCCAGGTTGTTGGTCATCCCTTTGAGAGATTCTGTCTAACATATTTTGATTATACATATTTCTTTAATTCTTTTATCTATGTGAATGTGATATAATCCAAACCACAAAACACAAACAATAGTATTATGAATAAATCATATTACAACCAGGAATAAAAAGAAATTAGAAAAAAAAGACAATAATAACAATATCCAGCTAGGGTCGAGTAGGAAGATTCGGGGACGACGTGGTTAGGAGTTGAATTGGAAAGAGGTAAGGAATATGTTGCTGGAAGTAGGAGGTTGTAGGATGATCACTAGTTAAGAGCAGAGGGATGGGGAAGTTGGTGACTAGCGGCGGGATCTGGAGGGGTAGGTAAGGTTGGCCGGTGGCTAGGAGTAGGGAAGAGTTGGTGTGGATGCTGGTTGTTGAATCAGGAGGGTTAGGAGAGGGTGCTAGTCGACGACTAGGAGTAAGGAAGAGGGAAGCATGGATGGAATCAAAGGGATAATCATCACTTCGGAGCAGGATACAATCGGGGCACCGTCTATTCTCGGGTACATCCCTAGCAAGGGAATAAGCCTTCAAGTTAAAATTTGAAACAAATCAAGAATAACCCTAACTCAACAAACACAAAAATTTATAGTAGATAGATTGGAGGGAAAGGGGGCAGCAATTCCTTCCTAAGGTTGGTTGATTGATCTAGCCTCCTTTTTGGATTAACTCCTCCCTATGGCTTAGCGTCGTGGTTCAACCCATACCCACACCCCACAACAATCTCTATAGATTGGGGATGGTTTGACTGTATTGTTCGAAGCTTTCGGGTTTTCGTAGTATGATGTTAGGGCCGCGACATTGAACGTGGTGAAGACATTGTAGTTTCTTGGCAGGTCGATCTTATAAGTATTAACATGCAACTTTCTAAGTATTCTGAAAGGTCCATCAACTCAGAGCTAGAGTTTTTTGAATGCTCTCGCTTGGAATCTTTCTTTCTTCAACCGGATCCACACTAGGTTCTATTCTTGAAAAGTCACATTCTTTCTGAACTTGTTTGTCTATGCTTGGTACTTGCGGTTCTGCTTTGTGATTTTTCTCCCAGCATCCTTATGGAGTTTTTGAATTTGGTGCACTCGTTTTTTCATCATCCTCGCTAATCTATGATGTCAGCAGGAGGAGTACCACTTCAAGTGAGTGAGCGGGTTGCGATCATACACAATCTCAAATGGGGCGTGTTCTGTAGTCTGACTCATGGATCTGTTCTAAGCAAACTCGGCTTGCACTAGAATCAGATCTCACTGTTTAATATACTTTCCAACAAAGCATCCCAGCAGATTTCCAAGGCTCCTGTTCATGATCTCTGTCTGACTGTCCGTCTGAGGGTGAACTTAGAACTAAATTGAAGCTTAGTTCTTAGTTTCCCCCACAGAGTCCTATAGAAGTGACTCAGTGACTTGACATCGATGGTTCAGGGCATCCCGTGCAATATCACAATCTTCCTGATATACAAGTCCACGACATGCGATGCATCTAATGTCCGTTGGCACGACATGAAATGTGTCATCTTTGATAATCGATCCACCACGACCATGATTGAATCCTTTTTCTGTTGTGTCCTCAAAAGTTAGATCACAAAGTCCATGCTAATGTTTGCCCATGGTGCCACTGGCACTGGTATTGTGGTGTATAACTCAACATTCTGCCTTCTGGTCTTTGCCATATGATAAATCCTAAATTTCACGATGCCTCTCTTCACATCTATCGCTAGTCAGGGCCAAAAGAAATGTTCTCTCAGGAGTGCGTGAGTCTTGTCCCTACCAAAATTCCCGAAGAATCCTCTACCATGGCTTTCCTGAACGATGGACTCCCTTAGCAAACATCTAGGAATGCAAAACTTCCTCTGGTGGAACAAGTATCCAACAGCTCTTTAGTTCTGCCCGATAGGCTTCTCCTCAGCTCTTTAGTACTGTCCAATAGGCTTCTCCTGACATTGTTCTCAAATTTTCTCAGAATCCTCATTTGTCTCGTAAAACTTCTTTACTACCTTAAAGCCCACGATGCAAGCCTGCATTGTAGTGATCAACAAGTGACGGCGGCTCAGAACATATGCTACTCGGTTCTAACTCTGTGCCTTGTGCTTAAGCACGAACTAGAACAATGCTAAGAACTCCAACCAAGTGGTGTGCCTGCCCTTCAGTTTGCTCTGGTCGTTTAAGAATTTCAAGTATTTGTGGTTTGCAAACAACGTGAGCACGCTCGTCAGCAGGGAATGACTCCAGTATTTAAGAGCTCTTATAATAACATAAAATTTCTTGTCTTAAGTCTAGTATTTCCTTCTGGAATCATTCAATTTCTCACTTAAAAAGAAGATGGGGTGCTCTCTCTGGCTCAATATCACTTTTATCCCCACATCAGATGCATCACACGCTACCTCGAAGAGCTGGTTGAAACTTGATAATGCCAATACTGGTGCTCGGGTCACTTTCTCCTTGAGTGCATTGAAACTGTTATGAGCTGCTTTTGTCCACTGGATTTTCTTTCCCTTCAAATGATTTGTCAGAGGGGTGGTGATGGTACTAGAGTTTCTAATGAATTGCCTGTAAAGTGATGTGTCCCAAAAATGTTTCAGTTGGCGAACGACTGCGGTGCGGTCCAACTCACAATTATATCGATTATTGTAGGATTCATTTGAATGCCTGCCCTAGACATTTTATAACCCAAAAAATATAGCTGACTTGTCATAAAGTGAACACTTCTTGGGATGGGCATATAGCTTCTCTGCTCGCAATACCTCAAATATCGCCCTCAGGTGTTGTATGTGCTCCTCAGATTGACTACATGTCAGAATGTCGTCAAAGCAGACCATCACAAGTTTTCTAATGTGGGTCTGGAATATTTGATTCATCAACTTTATAAGTGTATTTGATTCATCAAACTTATAAGTGTTGGGCTCGTTTGATAGTCCAAATGACTTAACTGTCCACTCCTATAGTCAATCTCGTGTCTTAAAAGCGGTCTTTCACTAGTCTCCCGGTCTCATTTGGATCTGGAGATACCCTTCGTTTAAGTCAATCTTGAAAAAGATGGCTCTATGCAATTTATCCAAGGGGTCCTCTAGATGAGGTATGGGAAGCCAGTACTTGATGGTAATCTTGTTGATTGCCCTGCTGTCAATGTATATCAGCCACAAACCGCCCTTCTTAGGTACCATCAAAGTGGGGACAACAAACGGACAAGTACTCTCTTTAAACAACCCTCTCGCGACGAGATCCTGCACTTATTGCTGCAACTCCATGTTCTCCGATGGCCTCAATCTGTAAGCGGGCTGATTTGACAACACTGATTCTAGTATGAGATTTATGACATGCTTAATGTATTTTAGTAGCGGTAATCCCTCTGGAAAGTTGTCAGTCATAACATCTTGGAAGTCATGTAGTAGTGGTTGTAGTAATATTGATATTTCACTCTCCACCTCGGTTTCCTCTAATAGGAACGATGCTAGTGCTATCTAAGCATCCCAAACCGACTGCATGAAAGCGACTCTTGAGACTAACACCTCTGTGGTTCGCGTTTACCGCTCAGATTCTTAACAGATAAATGCATTTCCCATCCTTTTTAAAAGAGTAAGCATTCTTGAAGTAGTCGTGCCGAGCCTTGCGGTCGAATCACTAAGGCTTCTAACAAAATATGAAATGCTTCTATCGAAACCACATCACACCACACTTGCTTATGAAACTGACCCCCAGTTGAAAATTCGATCAAGCACTATTGATTCATGTGTATTGTGTTTCCCTTTTTCAACTAGGCAAGGAATAGGGCTGAGGATGTTTATGTGTGGCCAATCCCAATTTCTTCATTATTAGCGTGGACACCACATTTTCGCATCTCTCACTGTCAAAGTTCAAACTACAAATCTTGCCCTTTATCGTACCCTTGGTGTGAAAGATATCGTGCCTCAGCCATGACAGATCTCTTTTTGGCTCTGACTGTAAAACTCTCCGTATGACTAACATCTAACCCTGATCACCCTGGAACTGAAGTTCTTCATATGGACTATCTTCTGATTCCTTGATCACCAACTCCTCGACAACGCCCTGATCTGTGAATGAGACAACTGGAGGCTATGTTTCCGTAGCCGTGACATGTGAAACACCTCCTGAAAGACACTGTACTGGAAGCGTTACCCTTTTCCGACTTCTTTTCACTTGTATTTGGCTTGTCACTCACTGTTCTGTCTTACCAACTCCTCTCGAAGTACTCTTGTCGGTCGCGGTAACTGTAGGTAACTGCTTGACTGAAGGCTGCTAATTGAATGAAGATTTTCACCAGCTCTTTTTTTGTTGTCTTTCCACTTTCAAAACAAAAGTTTGAACATCCCCCAACGGTCAATATAGTTATAACTACACAACATTGCTAATAGCGGGCTTCCGACCTCCCAGATACCGAGCTATGGTGTGTTTCTTTGGCTCTACAAACTCACACTTCGTCTGCAACTGGTCAAACTGTGCTGTGAACTCATCCACTGAAAGCAATTAAGAGCAGGGAAGAGGTGGTGTGGATGGTTGGCAGTAGTATTAGGAGAGGTAGGATAGGGTGATGGCCGGCGGCTAGGAACAGGGAGTGGTACAAGAGGGTCTGGTCGGTGGCTAGGAATAGGGAAGAGGGAAGCGTGGAGGGAATTAAAGGGGTAATCACTGCCTTGGAGTGAGATACAACCGAAGTACCACCTGTACTCGGATACTACCCTAGTAAGAGAAGAAACTTGCAGACAGAAATTTGAAACAAACCAAGAATAACCATAGCTCAACAAATAAAAAAAAAATATTATAGAAAGGTAGGAGGGAACGGGTCTGTAATTCCCACTCAAGGCTGGCCGACTGTCAAGCCTTCTGTTGGACCAGCTCAACCCGCGAACCACACAGTTCAGGCAATACGTATGTTCCACATTAAAATGAAAACTGTAACAAGCATAAAAGAATTATAAAAATGAAACTAACATTGCTCGTCTCTGAAAATAGAAGTAAATAAATTGTTTAAATAAGAATAAGTGGTGATTTTGAAATATGTTCTAAAATTGAGTAACTAAATGGGCAAGAAAAGCTGATTGATTGAGTTTGAGATGCTATAACAACCCAAGTTTTATATCACGCATGTCTTGGTTGCTTGATTAAGTCCTTGCCTTGGATGGGTCACACCTTATGTCGTACGTATTAGTCAATATTTGTTGCAGTCTTTACGGAGGTAAATGTCCAGACTCGCTGCCAGGGTGATTTGCAAGCTACTCACCACAGATCTTGTCGCTAATGGGCAGAGAAGCACTTGTAGAGCCTTACCTGTGTCGAGTTGGGAGACATAGGTTTTTATCGATGTTGGGGCATTGTGGGTCTAACAGCCGAGCAGAGTCCAAAAAATGTTAACAACTTCCCCCTTACTTTTTGGAAACTTGCTTGTGAGGGGCAAGTTCCCCGACTGCTTGTGGCAAACTCTTTATATGCATATTAATGTAAAAAAATAATGAAAAATTAGCAGCGTTATGAGAAATTTTCCTTGAAATTTCATCGGTTTTTGTAGCTATTTTTCTAACCGATGCAGTCGGTTCAGTGGAGGTGGCCGAGCAGATGTAGTCCAGTGGATGTGCTGAATGTGGGAGGCTGAGTTTCGACAAGCCCAACTCGGTCGGTTATCCAGGTAGAGTTGGTTGTCCAAACTGCGCGCCATCCAAGTTGCGTGTCATCCAGGTCGTTGGTCCAAGCTGCTGGTCGTGAATGCTGCTGGTCATCCAGGTTGTGGGTTGTCCAGGCTTCCTGAAATCACACCCAAGGAATAGAGCATAAGACGAGTGAGAGAGAAACACACAATAATGAACAGTGATATAGGGTCTTCCCAGACCTCTTGGACATGTTTTATTCATAAAATTATCCCATATTTATAGGGTGAGGATACAATATCTGAAGTTACTTGTTTTCTCTAGCTTTGATGGGCACGCTATAAGGGTAATTCTGATATTTTACATGTATGAGCTTGTCTTCCAATCTGCGAGTTATCCATGCTGTTAGTCATCCAGGCTGCTGGTCATCCAAGCTGCGGGTCATCTATACTACAGGTATTCCAAGCTGCTCGTAGTTTGACTGCTGGTCATCTAGACTGTGGGTCTTCCAGGCTGTGGGTCGTTCAGTCTGCTGGTCATCCATGCCGCAGGTTGTTTAGGCTATCTGTTGTCCTGACTACCGTATTATGGGTTGTGGGTCATCCAGGCTGCACATCGTTCCGGCTGCGGGTCGTCTCTCAGAGAGATTCAGTCTAACATATTTTTTATTGTCTCTTTGAGAGATTCAATTTAACATATTTTTTTATACAATTTATATAGACATGAGTTCAGTTCGATGTGCGTCAAAAAAGTCAACTTTAAAGCTATTTTCAGCCAAATTTTCTAATTAAAAAATTATTTTACTAAATAGGTTTATATATTATATGCATTGGTATATAATTTTAGACATTCTTGAGTTAAAGGAAATCAAGATTAGATTTTGAGCTGCTATCGAGTGAGTATTGAGTTTTGAAGTGACACAACACAAATTCTTAATGTTTGAGATATTATTGTCCACTTTGGTCAAATAGGTCATACAATTTTATCTCTTTAATGCAATTTTCTAGAACTTGGACAATAAATGAAGATCGTAATAGGTCAATTATTTGAAAATTAAAATTTATTTTAATATGTTGCAAAATAGATGGGGATGCTCTTAGTAGAATTCAAGTGGGTTGTTTGAAGTGGAGGAATGCTTCGGGTCTATTGTGTGATAAAAAAATTACTGCTTAGACTGAAAGGAAAATTTTATAAGATGGTGTTGAGACCTTCAATGCTCTATGGTGCTGAATGTTGGCCTTTAAAAGAGAGGCATAAAACTAAGTTAAGTGTTCCCGATATGAGAATGATTAGGTGGATGAGTGGCTTTACACTTAGAGACAAAATGTGAAATGAATATATCTGTGGCAGGATTGGTGTAGCTCCAGTGACGGGCAAAATTACAGAGGGTCGTGTTAAATGGTTTGGTCACATTAAATGTTGATCATCTAATGATCCGATTAGGAGAGTAGCTGTTTTAGATTCGACTTATGTTAAGAAAGACAGAGGTAGACCTAGGAAAACTCGTATAAATAATGATTTTAATTTTTTAGAATTAAATGAAAATATGACACTAAATAGGACGCAATGGAGAAAAAGGATTCATGTAGCCAACCCCACTTTGTGGGATAAAGGTTTTGTTGTTGTAATATGTTGCAAAATAAATATGTGATTTTGCAGCACCTGTTTTAGTAAATCATTTTACCCGATACTAAAGTAGAAAATAAAAACATTGGAAAAGAAATATTTGACTTTATTCTCAGCGAATGATTTGTTTTATTTTATTTAAAACTAATTTTCTTACATTACTACCCTTAAGAAAGAGCTGATTCCATGTCTGTAATAAGCATCATACTTAATGCAGTTTATATTGAAACAAACCACTATATCGGAAGATTTCATTATTTAAGAGACTTATTTCACTGCGTTTAAGAGATGTTATATCCTTCACGTACGAAACTGTTGTCCACATCTGTGGCCTTACACATAGCAGATAATCATCCATTAGGCATTTAGTGGTAGCTTTCGCCTGAAGTATTTTGTCAGAAAATGATATAAAAAAATTATGAGATGGCTTCTATGACCCATAACTATGCTCTATAGGACACTTATTTTCTATCTTTTATCAGTGTATTTATTATTTGAAACAACCCAAATTTTGAACCATTGATTTGTATTCTGCTTTGGCTTAGCAGGCCTTATCATTTGTCTAGTAGGTATACGTTCTTATTATTTATAATAAGATTTTTTTAGTAAAAATATAAACTTAGCGGTTCGAAATTTGAAGTTAAGCATACTCACATTGCATGAATTCTAAGAGTGGCTAATCTTCTAATAAGTTTCACCAAAGGAAACTCAACTTTAATTTTGACATTTGATGCGAGATTATCTATCATTATCATGTAAATCTCAACAAAAATATGAATGAGTTTCTAGAAAATTTCTTATTAACATTATGAAATACTATTTGCGTGTGTTGTTTTTTTCTTAATTTTCCGCCTAAATAAGAAGGTCGCTTCTCAATTTTGTTTTAATCAAATAATTATTGAAGTTGAAAACTAATGGAACTTTCACCAACGAATGGATTCTTCAAATTATTATATTGATGATTCTTGACATATGTGATACTTGTGGAAACAAGGTCAGGTTTGGTTGGAGAAGAGATATATTGGGTCTCGCCACACATCTGAATGGTTTAATACGGCTGGAAGAAATGTCAAAACTGGGCTCATAGCAAGTGTGATTGTTTCTCAGGTAATAATTAGCTCTTAGGAGATGTTCTGCTGCTAACACTGCAATATTGGAAAAAGTTTTCACAAAAAATAAAATTTTTTTTTTCTTAAGTGGACTTGGGCTGCAACAATCTTGCAAAGCTCTAACGTTGCATGGGAATATGGAATCAGCGGCCCATTTTGGTATGCTAGTGGTGCTACCATTCAGGTCACTTATCTCATTTCTTCAAGAAAGTATATATAGAAAATTGAAGAAAATATGAGAAAGTTCTCATGTTCCTTGCATTCAGGTGATTCTGTTTGGTATCATGGCCATTGAGATCAAAAGAAAGGCTCCTAATGCACACACAGTTTGTGAAATTGTCAAAGCTCGGTAATCTTAAATCCCACACTAATTTTGTCATGATAGATTCATATTTATCTCTCTTCTCATAATGACACAATTTTTAATTTTTATTTTGTTTGCTTACATGTACAGGTGGGGAACTGCTGCACATATTGTGTTCCTTGTATTTTGTTTCATGACAAATATAATTGTGACCGCAATGCTGCTTCTGGGCGGTTCTGCAGTGGTTAATGCTCTTACCGGTGTAAACATATATGCTGCAAGCTTTTTGATTCCCCTTGGAGTTATAGTTTATACATTAGCAGGAGGATTAAAGGCCACCTTCTTGGCAAGCTACATTCATTCTGTTATAGGTACTTTATCCCATTATTGTATGCTTTATTACATGGATTGCGTTTTTGTTAAAAGAAGTAAATTTTGCTGGACTTTCTCAGTTCGTCTCAGTAGAATTTATGTTCTTCAATTGTTATTTGGCAATATTTTGACAAAAAAAGACTGAAACTATTTGCAATATTTGGCAATACTAGTTCCTTTACTGACTATGAAACTATTCTATAATGCATAAAGTCTCATTTCAAATTATCAGACTGAAAGGAGTGCTACTCTGTATTTTTTTTATTCTAACCAACCCAGTTGGTAAATAATGACCCATTTCTTATTTTTCTAGAATTTAGCTTTATGAAAAACTTTTTTTTTTTTTATTATTTTGCAGTGCACATTGTGTTGGTCATCTTTGTTTACTTGGTTTACGCTGCAAGCAGTGAGCTAGGAAGCCCGAAGGTTGTCTATCATCGCTTATTAGAGGTTGTTAGCAAATCTAGAATATGTCGAGAACCCATTTCTCATAGAGGTCAAGCTTGTGGGCCTGTAAGTGGGAACTATAAAGGATCCTACCTGACCATGTTAAGCTCAGGTGGCCTTATTTTTGGTATCATCAACATTGTTGGAAACTTCGGCACAGTCTTTGTGGACAATGTAATTAATTTTGGCTGCTTTTGAACCTAATATTTTTTTTTTAAAAAAAATTTAGCTTTTTTTTTTCCGAATTAAGCTAAATGATATGCAGGGCTATTGGGTTAGTGCCATAGCTGCTCGTCCATCCTCCACCCACAAAGGCTACTTATTGGGTGGACTAGTCTGGTTTGCAGTACCCTTTTCACTGGCAACCTCTTTGGGCCTCGGAGCGCTTGCTCTTGATCTTCCATTAACGGCAACTGAAGCTGGGCATGGCTTGGTTCCTCCTGCTACTGCAATTGCCCTGATGGGGAAAGGTGGATCTGTGCTTCTATTGACCATGCTATTTATGTGAGTTTTTTCTCATTTGGTTGCTTGAAATTAGATATCATGTTTTGAAAAACAATGAGTTCATTAGATTTCATTATTTGGTTGGATGTAGTTGAAATACTATTTTTAAAACTCAACAAACATGCTACTTTTGCATTTACATAGATTCTTTTTCTATTCCCTAACTGGGGACCTTCAGACACTAGAGTCAACTTTCGCTGAATGTATAGAATTGCTTAATTGATAAACCTGAAGTGGACCATAAATTATTTTTTTCAGGGCTGTCACTTCCGCTGGTTCCTCTGAACTGATAGCAGTCTCTTCATTGTGCACATATGATATCTATCGCACCTATATAAACCCCGAGGCTACAGGAAAGCAGATCCTCAAAGTATCCCGTGGAGTCGTTCTCGGTTTTGGATGTTTCATGGGATTTCTAGCTGTGATCCTGAACAAGGCTGGAGTCTCCCTTGGCTGGATGTACCTGGCCATGGGAATACTCGTTGGTTCTGCAGTCATCCCCATAGCTTTCATGCTTCTATGGAGGAAGGCCAATGCATTCGGTGCTGTTGCTGGAACGGTAAGTGGCTGTATCATTGGTGTAGTGACTTGGTTATCAGTAACAAAAATCAAATACGGCCGCATTGACCTTGATACCACTGGTCGGAATGCTCCCATGCTCGCTGGGAACCTAGTGTCTATCCTCATCGGCGGATCGATTCATGCAGCTTCAAGTCTTTTGTGGCCTCAGAAATATGACTGGGAAACGACCAGGCAGATAACTACAGTAGAGAAGATGAAGGGTGATTTACCTGATGAGGAGTTTGGGGAGGAGAAGCTGATGAGAGCCAAGGCTTGGATTATGAAATGGGGTATGACTTTTACTGCCATCATTGTTATCATCTGGCCTCTTCTTACTCTTCCTGCAGGTAATTTTTCCTTATTTTAAGACTAGTAAGTATAAAACTTGCCACCTTCATTAAAGATTGCTGAGTCAAATCATGCATGCGTTATTAATTTCTGAATATAGGGCAATTCAGTTTTGGTTATTTCACATTATGGGCAATTATAGCCATTGCTTGGGGAACAATTGGTTCAGTTGTGATCATTATCTTGCCTCTAAGTGAAAGCTGGCAGAGGATAAGCAGCGTGTGCGTCGGCATGTTCACGAATGACAAGCTGATGGAGAAGCTAGATGAAATGAACCTTAGACTGCATGCAATCATGACGGCCATGCCTGAGGCCCAACAAATTTATTTGCTGGAGAAAGAGAAGGCTAAGAGGCTTGAGGTTCTAGAAGGAAGAAGAACAAGCTCAAGTGTTCCAATTCCAACTGCGATGGACGAGCTTTAAGGTGCATATCAAACATTATGTTGATGTTGGCATTTGAAATTGTTGAAAAGATTTAATGTTAGCACTACTATAGTATGTGTCAATAGAAAAAGAAATTGTGGGTTGCATCAAATGTAATATAGCTTGTACTATTTATGACCTTCAGATTATTAGTAACATACATTGCATCTAATTATATTAAGGCGGTGTTTGGTAGCATCCTATTAATTGAATTAAGTCATCAATTTAACTTAAATTCAGCCAAACAACAAAAAGATAAAAATTAAATCCAATACTCTGTTTTATCATACTCCGTGTCTAAATCTTGCATTCCGTATGTTTTGAAACGTAAATCAAGATTTAATAAATTTGATTGAGAGGTGGATTACAAATTTTCTTTGTCGTAGCTAACGAGGTTCGTCTCCGTCAACACAACGATCATATTTACTGGATTTGTATGTCTAGATAATGCTCGAGCGGATCTTGACGAATCCAACAGTAGCAGCAGTTAATATCAGCGAAATTCATACACCTCAAGATCGAATGAATGTTTAAGTGAGGGCAAGCGAAGCTGCACTCATCACTCTCTTTAACTGGCCAGCCACCCTATTGGCCTCCCTAGTCAACTGGCCGGCCACCTTGGTTTACCATCTTTCCAAGCCAACCACCTTCCAACCGGTCATCTTAGCGGTTAAGACTTTGCCTGACAGGCAACATAATCTGATAAGTAAAATACCCAAAATAATATGTACTACTCCCTATTAGCAAGGGTAATTAATATCTTCAACTAATATTTGTTTTGTACATGCTGGTCGGTCCGTGGAGTAGCTGCAGGACGACCTCCACATTTTCTCTTCCATGTAGGGCTGTCAAAACGGCTCGTTGTTTGCGAACAGCTCGTGTTCGGCTCGTTAATTTCGTTTGATAAGTTAACGAGCC
>NW_018165205.1:1021099-1035233 GCF_001263595.1 Phalaenopsis equestris
GAAATAATACTCATCAAGTTTATATATATATATATATATATATTAAGTAGTATTTTCTTACAAGGCTACAAAGATTTATAATCAATTAAAATATTGATTAAGAAAATAGAATAAAAATTATTAAATTAGATTCAAATGATGTTTTAATATAAATAATAATTTTTAAATCTTACTCAAACCCTTATTGTCTTATGGCTACATGATTAGGGTTGTTAAAAGAGCTCTTTGTTCGTGAACAACTCGTGTTCGACTCGTTAAGCAATCAAGTCAAACACGAACACACTTTTTGAGCTCGAAATATAAACGAGCCGAACACGAGGTTTACACCCCTACTTCCATGTATATGATTTCATATCCTAAATACCTGCTGCAATAATATCCTCTAGAAGAATCTCCGCCTATATAAATTGAGGAGGTAACCGGTGTAATTCCTTTGATGGAAATTTTGTAAGCGTCTATCATTATCTCTTCTTCTTCTTCTTCCTTTGTTTTATCTTCTTTTTTAGTGATAACTTTATTTTATTTTTTGACATTCTAACATCTATAAATAGGAAGACACTTTCATGTATTAAGGACTTTTGGTTCCTCTATCTTATAACTCAAATATTTACTAAAAAGGATCTGTTTGGGGGCACGACTGGAGAGCCTCGCGGCACGCCACCACCGAAGTCTACAGTTTGGGGATGTGGCTGGAGAGCTTCGTGGCCACCGCACTGGAGGTTTTTGCAAAAAACTGGCGATAGGATTGACCCCGCGGCCCGCGTTCCTCGATTCTATTTTTACTCATTGCCCCTTCGATCGAAGGTGTCCCAGTTAGAGCTTGCTGCTGGTATGGCTACGAGATGATCGCGGTGTAAAAACCTCCGAAAATGCCATCTTTCTACTCCTTTAGCTCCACTCCGCTTCTACCATAGAACCATTGAGGAAGGTAACCGTTGCGCTCGTCCCCACCTTCGTGCTTTTTAGCTTCTCTAAACCCGGTAAACTTCCGGTTCGTTCGGGTTGTTACGCGAAAGCAAGCTCTGCTCCTTCCCCCCTCCTCCCTCATTCGTTCGTTGGTATCTCTCTGGCGTTCATTCATTCTTCTTCTCATCTGTTCGTTTCTCTTCTCTGACAGTTTAACTCGTTCTTCAGCTTCCATAAATCCTTTCTAGAACATTTTTGTCAGCCGATAGGGGTTGTTTTATTGATCAACATCATGTTCCTACTTGTCTCATAAACCCGATAAACTTTCGGTTCGTTCGGGGTGTTACGCGAAAGCAAGCTCATCTCCTTCCCCCCTCCCCCTCATTCGTTCGTTGGTGTCTCTCTGGCGTTCATTCATTCTTCTTCTCACCTGTTCGTTTCTCCTCTATCAGTTTAGCTCGTTCTTCAGCTTCCATAAATCCTTTCGAGAACATATTTGTAGCCGATAGGGGTTGTTTTATCGATCAACATCATGTTCCTACTTGTCTCATACCAGAGCTCTTGAAGGTGAATCCCCATCCTCATCTTTTTTGTGTTTGACATGCAAAGAAGATGGCTTTGTTATATGGGATTGATTGCTTCAAACCGTTTTGCTTATTTTAGATTCTGCAACAAGTAACAGCTTATATTGAATCTCATGCTTTCATTTCCTAGTAAGTGCAACAAGTGAACGTAATTGAGAAATGAAAAACAAAGAATATTCTGATAGAGCTAAAGAATTATCTACCATAAATGATAATTTTACCAATTGTGTGCCAAATTTACAGGACCAAGCCAAGTTAAACATGCATTGTTCATCAGTATAGGTATCATAATGGACTCCAATCATGATGAATCCAATGTTTTTGTATATTTCACAAAGTGCATGAAATGCAAAATTAGTGATAAACATTTTTTAAAAAATAAAGATTGTAAAAGTAGATACATAGCTCACTAGTAAATGATAAATCAGTCATCTCTAGCAATATTCCAGGAATGTAAAACTTTAATCCAAATCAGTGATTTGTCAAATTGAAACCATGCAGTTGAATGCCTTGGCTCGAACGAATACATCCATATATATAATCTCAATGTTTTAGTATGTAATAATTTAAGGAAATAAATGCACCAAACAGATTGGCAAAGTAACAGCTAACCTGTCGATGCAAGCAAGCATCTGCTAACATCAACCAAAAAAGCTATTCCTATACATTCCTATTAGTCAAGGGCAGGATATCTAGCACAGTTAAGATAATGTTGAGCATGAAAGTGTCGCTGCATTTGGTTTTGTTTTTTGATAAGAAATAAAGTTGCCACTACTCTGATAAAAATGAATGATTTGTTCAGTGTGTTATCTATAATAGTCAAGCCATAGGCTAGACGCGCCAAGTCAGCACATGGAGTTGTACAGGTCTTAAAAAAATGCTATATGATAAGTGTATTCTTACGAAGCACCGACACGAACATGATACGAACATGACATAAATGGACAACATGCAACAAAAAATGAGCAAAACGTGATAGGATTTAGCAAATCTAGTAAATCCAGATTTATCAAATCCTGTTCGACGAAGATAGAGCTCGCGAGCAATGAATGAGTAAATGCCTTAAATCTACCCTGCAATAGGATTCAATAAATCCGAATTTACATAGTAAAAGCGACAGAGTTCGAGAAACTGAGGCGGAACATGATAATTTTATATTTAACGGAACGTTAGATTTAATTTTTATATTTTGTTTTTTTGGTGTTTGGGCGGACTTACCTTAAATCCATGCCTCAATTCTACTAAAACTAAGGTACCAAACAGCTCCTAAGGTATAGTAGAAATGACAAAACAACAAAAGAAAAGATTGCATCAAATGACGAGTTATTAATCACGGCCATTCGATTGACATGTAAATCATATTATAATTTACACTTTATATACATTCCCATGGAACAAGTGAGAATCGTGTCTGTTATGATCATGCTCCTACAATGGCCGCCTTGGTTTTGACACTTGGTTAATCATGCATAAGTCCTGTGACATCATCCACAATAATCCTCGCATCGGGTATTTCTTTAGCTTGGTTTAGTATCAGTATTTCTTTTTGTAGAAAGTTCATAAAATATTGCAGATTTAAGGGCATGCATATATGTAGCCTTGAAATATTTGTAATAGTAAAAATAATAATAATAAAGTAATATTTTAGATAAGTGGATCATTGAAAGACAATGAGAAATAATTTAAATCACCTACACATCTAAAGAGAAATCAGGTACATAACGTATATAACATAAAATGCGCGATTAAGGCCTACATCAACAGATAATTTATTACCATCCATGACAATAAAACCTAACTTCTCATCAGATTCAAGAAGTTCATTGAGTGCCTTAGCGTGGAACTCGTTATCACATAAATAGAGTGATTCATTTATAGGCCTAAATGGCTCAAAATCTATAGTCACCTTTTTTTTCTTTTCCATCATCAGTAATAATGGTCCCAGTATATAGAACTAAACCATTAGGTGGAACCTTGCTGTAAAGCTTTAGCCTTTGTTGTGCAGAAGTTATGGCAGCCAGTACAGATTGCCGATTAACTCTGCTTTTAATATTAGAAGCAGTTCCATATTCATCACCCAACATCTTAGCCACACGAGAGACCTGATCATGAGGTGTCATGATCAGGGAGATCATGCTTGTGCCATTACCTCTTGCAGCTTCCAATGCCTTAATAAGTTTCTTGATATTCCATATCTAAATGTTCCTATCGCTCTCATGAGCATCAGCCTTTTTGCGAGCTTTGAGAGATGAATTTGCACAGAAAGATGATCAGATAATGCAAACAAACATAAGACACGCCAAGTAAATGTTTGAAAAGAAATTAACTGTGCTAAAGTACAAGACTAGATAGCGGATCCTAGGAAATAATTGAAGCAAACAAAATGTTTAGCATCATTTGAGATAAGAACGAAATAATATTATCAAGCGACATGGTTCAATTACTCCAAAAAGAAGCAACTGAACCACTTCATTGATAAAATGAGCTCCTTCATAGATCATGCAAATTTAAAAAATTACAAAATATAACGAAAAGTATAACCACACAAGATGATGTGAAAGCCACTTTAGTATAAATATAGATCTTCAGTCATCATTAGTCTTATCCCAGCTATTTTTCCTTCCTCTATGAACTCTCATTTTTCATTCGCTTCGCTTTAAGTGTTCCATATGGCATTAAATCTAATCTTTGCAACAAATTTTCACCAACTTCTAAGTATTGTTATCTTAGGTCTACCTATTCTGTTTTATAATACTCCTGAAATGGTTTTAATTATGCATCAAATTCTTACCATTTTATATGTCCAAAACACCATATTCAATTTTTTTTTCCTGTATGAACTTCACATTTGCCAAAATCTCTGAAGACAAATCAATTGCCTGGTTGAAACCATTTTCTCCACCATTTGAGACATCAATCACATTAATTATTTTAGCCTGCAGAGGTGGATCAAACATATCAGATTGGCTCAATTACATAAATACCACCCTACTAAGTTACATTAAATTTAATCTTTTCATCTTTCAACAAACAATATATGGAGTGTATGAATGCCATCATTAAGATAAAATGTATAGCAGACAAAAGCTAATATAAATTGAAACTTATATAAAGGAGAAATGGAAAGAAATTGATTTGGCTATTGTAAGCAGAAACTGATTTGTGAAGCATCCACTGAGAATAAGCATAAAACTTTCTATCAAATTTGCCCTACTAGAACAAATTTAGTATATATATAAGATGTTGTGCTTCATGCAAGTCATCACTAACAAGTTTGTCAAACCTGCGAAGATAAAAAGAAACTATCAGCAGTGGATATAAACTCATCATTGAGAAAGCTTCATACATGAAAATATTTGGTACAAGATCGGATGTGATTTTAAGAGAAGATGGAAAAGAAAGCACATGAAAATATTTGGTACAAGATCGGATGTGATTTTAAGAGAGGATGGAAGGGAGGAGAATCCGATGAATTAATTCATGAAATACGGTGAAGTCATAGACATTAAAACTCAATTAATACTGGAATATTCTAGAATTTCTAATATACAGGTGTTATTCGAAAGGGGCATAAAATGAATTTTAAATACTTTCGCACTGAATTTCTTAAAAATTTTAAGTAGTTATTTAAAAGCACCATAACTTTACCACCATGCTTTAAACAACGAAAAAACAGGACCCATCTTCAAGGTCTTAAAAAAATACATTTTCATAAATCATGATAATCAGAGGACTAGAACCAAAAATGAAATGTGAGAAGAATCATGTTGCATAATAAGATAAAAGCTACAAATATGCACAAAAAACATGGTACAAGTTGTGTATGGACTAGAAAGTAGTGTTGGTGAAAAACAACAAAACAAACCAAGTGAGAAAGTTCAGGTCAAGTCAGATACAAAATTTTACTGAAAAACAAACAAAAGAAAGCAAAAGAGGACAAGGTAAATATGCATCACAGAGAAATCTGCAGAGGATTTAAATGGAGATTTATAAGGAGGAATGTCCTCTGTTAAAAACATCTTTTCTACCATGTGATAATATGTAGAGAGTCGTCGCCAGCACCTCACATTGTGTCGTCCTCGATGAGCCATGAAGACCATGAAATCCACTAAGTTCTGCTAAAAGATCTGTAAATATCTCCTGCTTCATGCGGAACATGTTGTTGAATCTGGTTGAATGTTTAGCAAGCATTTCCCCTACCCATTTGTCACAAAAATAAGACGATGTGAAGCATGAAGAGCGATTAATATACGTGTTGTAGTACTCAATGATCAAGGAGATTGCTGCATTTCTCTGTCTCCTTCTTTCTTGTTCTGAATCTATGATGGTGTACATTGTACTAGTGTTTATATAAAATAAATGGAATTAATAAATCACGAAGAAAACATGACCTAATCATTTATAAAAGATGAAAATGACAGCTTAAGAATATTAAATCAGCATATCATTAGAAAATAGAATAACGAAAGTAAAAGTGTACCAAGTAACAACATATGAAATAAAACAATCTCTCACTCAATAACAATAAGAAAAAAGTTTCCTCAATTTTCCCTACTAGCATAAAAATGACGTAGATATGCAACTCATTTTTCTTTGACAATCGTTGCGATGAAATCTATATGGAGCGAATCTTGAAGAAGTTCTACAACAAAAAAGTATAGAACAAAATCCTTTGAAATTTCATCATCTTCATCCATAAGTTTCACAACCGCTTAATGGAATTTGTTTGAACTGTGTATCGGGCATCGTGGAAGTACCCACTAGATGTGATATCTGGTTTCTTATATAAGCAGCTCCACCCTTTTTTCTACCCTCTACACGATGACGCTTAGAAAAGTTTGTGGTCTGGATTTATGGTATTTCCAGGTTGTCGAGATTGGGTGAATCACATGCTAGGTTGACGACGACATTCTCAGGAATACCACAAAACCTTGTCTCACTTGGAGCACATGCATATTTGTCTGTTGCGACGACACCCTCAAACATCCGGTCCAACTTCTCCTCTAACTCGGGTTCAATGTCACAAACTTTGTACTTTTTCGCTGCGGGCAACACCTGCGAAATCATATTAAACACTTCAATTAGTAAAAAAAATAAAATGAATAAAATTAGACGAAATGAGGAATTGCTCACTACAACTCTTTTAGCCCACCACTCTTTCGAAACATCAATGGTTCGTTTCACTGGATCCCGACCCAAGCCCGTTGATCCTTGTCTCAGTTCCTTCCAAAATTTTCAATCCTTCTTGACTTGATCCCACTTGTTCTTCATTTGCATCCCGTCATACATCATGCCCGTACTTTTCTTGAAATTTGCAATAATATGTTGCCACCATTCCTTATTACAATATGTTGTATGTCTATTTCCCAGTCCAATCTACTTAAGGCAGAGGTCACAAAATAATAATTTTAATTCTTTTTTTCATATTGTCAGTGTTCCCGTATCTTTGGACTTATTAACCATTGTATTGCTAAAACAAATCAAATTATTGTAACATAACAATAAAACATGTGTAAAAAAATATCTACCATGTAGATTGTGGCATGCAAACTACAATTAAGAAAAAAATGAGTCATTAGCTTAATTAACCACCATTTCGCTAAGGTTTAAAGTCTTAACCAGTTAAGAAGCATCTTGAAATATTAAGGGGGAAGGCTTGTATCCATCATGAAACATTGAGAACTACTTTAAACCTTTATTTAAGTACATGCATTTTATTACCTCATAAAGAGACTCGCAACTTTCCAGGATTTCAAATTTGACTGAAATTCAATCAAGTATGTGACTATCTTTCTGTTCCACAAAATTATACGAAACTTGAAACATGGTAAAACCACAATAGTTTGCAATGCAAGTGATCATTGATGTTCTCGCACTTTGGCTGCCTAAGCCCATAAAATGTAGAAGTTTATTCAAATTGCTTATAATTTATGTTGTGGTTGAGCCTTATGCATAAAAGAAAACCAAACTCAAGTATTTTCTTCGGATAAATCACATAGCCATTTTTTCTGTTGAGATCAATAACTAAACTCTAGTTTATAATATGCGACAAACCTTTATGTGCTTGCTTATTCCAAAGGAAAACTAGCAGACAACTACTCAAACTATGTGATGGATTAAGCTTGCATGATCAACAAAAATAAAAAATACTTTACTGCACTTAAATCGAGCAACATACAAGAAGAAAAATCACTACATGTTTGCACAAACACTCAACTTCACATTTTTATCAGGTGGCAACTTTCAATTAAATAATATTAAATGGTTCAGGATAGATGTTTGAGACCATTAAATATTAAAGGATGTATACTTTTTGAATAATATACTCATTATCCTATATGAAAATCAAACATCAGTGAAGCAAAATGAATGAAGTTGAGAAAAATTATAATTCAACAATTTACTTTAAAAACTAAGTAATTTTATTGTAAAAGGCTAAATTGTATTAAACTTCAATGATGATTCTGAAGTAAAAAGCTAAACATTACTTAATCAACTATAGAGGATTATAATATTAGTGCCCCTCTGCAACATACTAAAAGATTAGATGCAAGGAGCCAAGAAATGAAAATTTGAAGCTTTATTTGAAGGATTTTTAACAAGCACCTAAAATCCCATAAGCATGATTTAAATATTTGTTTCTAGTTGCATGTAAATGGTTGATGTGTAAATTCTTATCTTCTTTCCTTCCACATGACAAGGAAGCCGGGGAAATAATTTGAGGTGTATTTCATGTTAATCTTTTTCTTCTCTAATTGTTTAAAAGGTCCTCATAACTATTTTTCACTAACACAAGGTTCTCTTATTTTCTATAATTTTTTTTAACAAGCCCCTCTGTAATTTTCTCTTAAAGATAGTTAGCTATTAATATTAATATTTAGATGGTTCATTGGTATTGCAATGGAGGGCTGAAAATAGATATAACTTGTATCCCCTTCTATATCCTTAAAAAGAGAATATTGTATTACCATGTTAAAATAGGGGGCAGACGTGAGAAAAATTCTGCCTTATTTTGGGCTTTATATCCATATATTGAAAAGATATGTGTGCAATCAATGATGTATTAAAGAGAAAAAATTGTCTTGTGTTGGTGCCTTTTGGTTTAATTTATTCTCCTTTTTTTATTTGCGCATGTATTGTCCTAAGCCTTATTTATTTGCTCACATAGTTCAATTTCTTTGTCTATTACCATGATAAAAGAGTAGATTTCTTTCTATTTTTTTCTCAAATGCCTTCAAATCTTTTATTCTCTCTAGTTATTTCCTCTCATCCTTTGTCTTCATGATTTGATTCAAAACATATAAAATTAGTTTCATGTCTGAATAAACCTAGTACACTTAATTGGTTATTGATAAATATTCACTTATTGCAATGTTTTCTTATGACAATTATGAGCACTTGTGATTGATTTTGAAATGCTTGTTTTAAAGGACCAACATGCTACTGTTTTTGTTCTATTTCTTTGCGTCTTAAGTTACAGGTTATTTCCTTATAGGTTATGTGAAGATGTGATACTAAATTTACTCATATTTCAGTTTACTCTTTTATGAAGGCAACATATTTAATGGACGAAATGAAGGATAAGTGTGATACAGAGATTGACAGTATTTTCTGGAAGAAGAAACCAGTAAATGACCTTCACTAAGATTGCAACATATATATGAAATGTACCAAATCACATACCTAAAATTTTTGATGATGCATACAAAAAAGTAAAATTTGTAGAATCTAAAATAAGCAAAACGATTTGAAACAAAACCATGAACTTTGTATGAGGCAAGTAGGAATAAGATATTGATCGATAAAACAACCACTATAGACTGACCAAAATGTTCTAGAAAGGATTTATGAAGACTGAAGAACGAACGAGCCGAACTGCCAGAGAAGAGGAATGAATAGGTGAGAAGAAGAATGAATGAACGCCAAAGAGATACCAACGAAGAGGGGGGAAGGAGCAAAGCTTGCTTTCACGTAACAACCCGAACGAACAGGGAGTTTACCGAATTTAAAGAAGCTGAAGAACGTGAAAACGGGGACGAGCGCAACAGTTAGCTTCCTCAATGGTTCTATGATAGAAGCGGAGTGGAGTTGAAAGAGTAGAAAGATGGCATTTTTGAAGGTCCTTACGCGGCGATCATCTCGTACCCATACCAGCAGCAAGCTCTAATCGGGACACCTTCGATCGAAGGGGCAATAGGTAAAAACAGAATCGTGGAACGCGGGTCGCGGAGTCGATCCTGCAACCCGTTTTTTGCGATAACATCCCATGCGGTGGCCACGAAGCTCTCTAGCCGCGCCCCCAAACTGTAGATTTTGGCTGTGGCGTGCCGCGAAGCTCTCCAGCCATGCCCCCAAATAGGAATTTTTATTCGGTACGTGCACCGCATGAAGCCTTACATGTGGTACCGAATAAAAATTTGCCACGTGGAATGCGATTCCACGTGGCTTTATAGCTTAAAAATAAGTTTTTTCATGTATTCCGACCCGACCCGATATTCATTTTTGACGAAAATTTAAAGCATAAGGCCCTTTCCCGGTTATAACGAGATTTAGTTTCGCACTTTAGGGTTTGGAGCTGCCGACGACGAGAACGACAACCGCTGCCAGATCTGTGTGAGTTTAGCTTCTTGTACCGGATCTGTACAAATCCTCTCTGCTTCTCCATTATGTAGTTTGTTGAGCTGTGCGAGTTTTTTTGCAATCCAGATCTTAGGTATATCGTAGGTTTAATAAGTTTTATTTTTTATTTGGAATTTAGTTTTATTGGAATTTGTTTGTGTGCTTGTGTCTAACAATCCAGATATTGGCAGTATTCTCGTGTAATTTTTGTTAATAAGGAATGTTCAGGGTTATTGTGTGGTGATTATGATATTTATATGATTTAGGGTTGTGTTGTGCTGTGCAGAGACTTTTTTTGCTGCGGCTTTAAGGTTTTATCGTTGTGTTATTATGGTGTTATTGTCCTTTCGGTATTATCTCTGCAGTATTCCGGTGTTATTTTTTTAACGAAGGATGTTAGTGTTATTATGGGGTTATTGCTGTATTGTTATGGTTTTATTGTTGTGTTATTGTACTATTGAAGAGAGTTTTATTATCGTGTGATTATGGTGTCACTGTCCTTCCTATTGGTGTTATTGTGGGGTAATGATTTATAGTGTTAACTGGTATTATCATTGCGGTATTCTCGTGTCATTTTTATTAACGATTGATGTTGGTGTTATTGTTGGGTTATTGTGGTATTATTATGGTTGTATTATTGTGTTATTGTATCGTTTAAGAGAGTATTATTGCTGCGGATTTATGGGTTTATTATCGTGTGATTATGGTGTTATTGTCTTTGCTGTTTTAGTAGACTCACTTATCTTACTATTGGCTTATTTGTTTTTTCTATAACTTAAATCATTCAATGCAGGAAAGGAGGAAGATGGGCGAACAAGCAAAGTACTGTTCGTTGAGATGGAGATATGTCGATGGAAAGTTTCCTGATTTATCGGAGGCAATGAGATGGAGTTATTTTGTGATTCATATAATCTTGATCGATAAACAGTAGAAAAATCAGTCGCATCAATGATCAAAAGTTGATGGAGAGGAAGTTTTAGGCTCTTCGCACATCTAAAGTTGATTGAGTTATATAATCTGATGTCAACGCTGAAGATGTGATTTGAATCAAGTAAGTCGTAATGGGTTTGTTAAATTGTGGGAACAGAAGAAAATGTAATTGTCAGTTTTGATGTTCTGGACTTCTCAAGTCTAATGTGAATGGTGTTCCGTCGGGTTTTACCAGTTGGAACACCATTCACATGAGACTTAAGAAGTGCAGAACAACATAACTTGCAATAACATTTTATTCTGTTTCCACATTTTAGCTAACCCATTACGAATTACTTGATACATATCACATCATCACCATTGTCATAAGATTATATAACTCGGTCAATTTTAGATGTGCGAAGAGTCTGAAACTTCCTCTCAATCAACCTTTGACCATAGATTGGAATGATTTTTCGACTGCCTATCAATCAACAATAAACACTACATGCCAACGCCCTGGCCCTCGCTTCGGCGCATATCATGTATTATACGGTGTTTATTGTTATATGCATCGTTATGCTTATTCGACATGTTGTAATATTGTGGTATTATTAGTGATTTATTGGAGTGTTATTTATCTATTATTTCTTATGTAGTATATTGTGGTATATATATATATATATGGTTGTATTGTTGTATTATTCGAGTCTTATTGTGGTGGTATTAATGGGATTACTTTCGACATAAATTTTTTGGTGCCCTACAGTGTTGCCGTGGTTTAAATGTTGTCATCCGAGGCTTTTTTGAATTTTATTTAATTTTATATCACGTGGGACCCGGCTGTACTCCCGCCCGATAGTTAACTAATTAATTGAAAGAACAGAATTCCAAACGTCTATCGAAACAGAACTCCCGAGCAAAACCGATAGACGCACGACCACTTGTGCCATTCGCCATCAGTTTAGGGTTTCGAGTCTTCGTTCGTTCGCTGGTCAAAGTACTTTCCTCAGTTCACGTCTAGAGTACAGTTGATCAAGATGGAAGCCGAGCCTTCTGAGATGGAAATCGAAGAGAACCCGACGACAGTCGAAGTCGAGGAGCCATTGCCAATGGAAACCGAAGATGAGCCTTCAAAAATGCAGTCGAAGAGAAAAACCAGTGATCGTAAGAGGAAGGTTGCTGAAGAGGGTTCCGCAAGGTATATTTTGTGTTTTTGTTGTTTATTCTTCTTCTAAATACATTTGTTATTCGAAATGCAATTCTAAATAATACCGTGATAACATGCAGTTATTTATTTAGGATAGGGTTTATTAGAATTTCACGGTTGTTTTTTCATGTTCTAAAACTACGGTTCTTCCAGTTAATACTGATTATTGTGGTGATAAAATGCAGTTCCCTTGATAAAAAATGCTTAAAACACAATAATACCAAAATACTACCATAATACCACAACAATACAACCACACCGGAAACCTCATTCGTACGTTAATGTTATCACCGAGATGTAACCACAATATTACCTTAAAAGTATCGTAGTACTACAAGAATAATACCAGTAAAATATTACCACAATAATACCATAATAACACAATAACACAACCACAACGGAAAGCTCATTCGTACGTTAATGTTATCACCGAGATCTAACCACAATATTACCTTTAAAGTATCGTAGTACTACAAGAATAATACCACTGAAATATTACCACAATAATACCATAATAACACAAAAATACAACCACAGCGGAAACCTCATTCGTACATTAATGATATCACCGACATGTAACCATAATATTACCTTAAAAGTATCGTAATACTACAAGAATAATACCATCGAAATATTACCACAATAATACTATAATAACACAATAATACAACAACAGCAGCAAAACATCTGATATTTGTTGAATTGTCTTATTTTTTTATAGGTTTGTTAACCCACGTTCAATGAGCTGTAGATGCCGACCATCTGTGGTCAGAGATACCCTGGATAAAGTGAGGCATTCAATACCCGAGGATATCAGAGACGAGCTTAGAGCAATGAATGTTGTACAGTTCTTCGACCTCCCTCCATATCCGCAAGAGAATGTTTTGACACTACAGATCTTGCAGTGTTGGCACCAAGATAAAATGGTTTTTAAAAGTGGAGGGAAGGAGTTGCGGTTGTTGCCCGATGAAGTTGCCCTGCTAATTGGCATGCCAAACAGAGGTGCAGTGCCAAAGTGGAGCAAACGCCCGTCCTGTGGCGTGGATGCCCAGCAGTTGAGGAACAATCTCTTGGACTTCTCAAGAGGGGGGTCTTCTACCCCTTTTCCTATATTGTTTATAAAATTTTTGTTATCTAATCTATTCTTTTGCTCGAGCAATTTTAGTGTTCCCGAAGGACTTAACAACTTTGGGGAGAACATGGATACATTTGCCTCATTTAATTGGCCTGCTGCGATTTGTGATTTTCTTATAGAACAAATCAATTCAGTTGCCATCAAATTACTGAGGAACAAGCCGATTGGCTACATAAATGGGTTTCTTTATTTGCTTACGGTCAGTATATCGTAGATCTTAAACATGGTTAATGATTACTAATAATCTTTTATGCTCAACATTGTCTTCTTTTATGCAGCTCTGGTTTTTTGAGCATACTTCTGTGGTAACGCCTGCCAATGCTGATGCCAGACCGAGGATGCTGAGATGGCCAACAACTGTTAGCTTGAACTCCTCGCAAATAGATGTGGCCTTTAGGAGGCTGACCAGTGAACAGGCAAGTCATTTACGCTGTTGTTCAATAACTTATTTTAAGAATAGTATTTACGGTTTATGTTACATGAAATGTCTTGCAGGTCAATGATAAATTCTTGGACATACAAGAGGAGGAACAGAATTTCCTTGCTAATCCAGATGAGGGTCTTCCTGATGTTTCTGAAAGTCGTCAGCCTGGAACTAGAGCACAATCTCCTGTAGCATTTGACATGGGGCCCGTCGTTGAAGGGGAAATAGCCCCAGTGCCAATTTTCAATGTAATGAATAAGAACCTGGAGTCTCTGATTGATCTTGTAAAAGGACAGGAGAAATGGTTCAGGGAGTTCCGAGGGACCTTCACTACGCTTACAGTTGGA
>NW_018165205.1:1043192-1066971 GCF_001263595.1 Phalaenopsis equestris
TTTTTTCCATCGAACCAGCTCCAGCGAACATGAGCGAAAAAATGAGAATATACCAGATACCAATACCCTAAAGCAGACAAAATGTCACTTTCTTCTGTTGGCGGGAATCGAAAATGACAAAAAAGCGCTTTTTTTTGTTTTGGGCGGGATCGGGTCGGGTCGGAATACATGAAAAAACTTATTTTTAAGCTGTAAAGCCATGTGGAATCGCATTCCACGTGGCAAATTTTTATTCGGTACCGCATGTAAGGCTTCATGCGGTGCACGTACCGAATAAAAATTCCCCAAATAGACCCTCAATATAAATGTTTACTATTTGCTTAAACATGATTTGGTTTATTTAAATGCATTATCTTGAGGGAAAGATTGACAAACTTTCAATTTCTCTGGAAATTCTTGAACCAATTGAAGTTTTTGTTTTATAAAGGGGTAGAATGATCATTTTTTTCAGAAACAGCTGCCCCACAGCTGTTTTCATACAGCTGCACCAGACAAACAACCAGCTTCCCCACAGCAGCTAAGAAACTAAAAAACTGTAGCTAAACCAAACAGAATCAAAATGGATCTGAGAGCCCCAAGATCACTCTTTTTCCCCTATACGGTGCAAGTTTTGTTGCTCTCCATCTTTTTTTTATTGAGTGTGATTTATTAGACAAATTCGAATTGAACAAGATTTGAATTTTATGTAATGTAGCCGAACACAGCCTAAATATTGGGAAAAAAAATACCGCCGGGCCTGTCAGGGGTGACTTATTACATATCCCGGCGCACTACAATCATTATCAAAGTTCTTGTAATTTTCAGAAACAATCGGAGCTACCAAGCTAATTTTACTTTTGTCTGCAACTAAAAAACCGCAGCACATGCTGTTTGATTTTTTATTCTCGCTCTCTCATTTCAGTTGTTAGCTGCTCCGCTCGTTGAGAGTTATGGCGGTCGAAGAAGAATATCCAAATCCGAAACCCTCCTCCATCTCCCTCCCTATGGAAGAAGACGCCCCATCGGCTCTGCTTTCTTCCTATCTCGGTCTCAGCTTTTCGGTTTTCCTTGCTTTACTTCCCCGCTCCTCGCTCTCACATGTTTTCTCCCTTCAGTCTCGCAACCGAATCCTCTCCCTCAGGCTCTTCCATGCCGAGGAGCAGCTCCGCCAGATTCGCTCCCGTCGGAAGGAGGACTCCAAAGCCAACGCCCGCGTTGCGGAGATCTTCTCTAGCAACCGTCAAGCATGGCAGCTGGAGGAGAAGCGCCTCCTCCAGCAGATCGAAGCCGCAGCTGACGAGATCGCCACACTCCGCTCGCAACTCAGTGAGAAGGAACGCTCGGAAGCCGAGCTTCGGTGCTCCGTCGAGAAGCTTCAGCGGGACTTGGCTGAGCGGGACGAGATGATTGATTTCATGTCAAGGAGGGCGGAGCCGGCAGAAGGAGAGGAGGATGGGATGAGGAAGAAAGAAGTGGAAAAGGTTTTGGGCGACGATGAGGAGGATGAGGGCGGTTGTGGCGATGACTATTCGTGGATGGGGAGGATTAGGACTCCGAAGGGGATAGATCCGGTATTTGACGCATGTTTTGTTGAGCGGAGCGACGACATCGACAAAATGGCGATGTTGTACTGCCGGGAAAATGGGTTTGGACAAGATTCCTTGCCGCCTTCAGAAATTTCGAAGCGGTGGATGGAGAGCCCGAAGGGAGCATGGCAGGTTAGGATTTTTGGAGGTTTCCCTCATACTGAAGTTTCTGAAATCGATTTTTGGAGGTTTTCCGTTTTACTAAAGTTTCTGAAATCGTTCGCTTATTATGTATATCTCGTGCATTGTGTCGATATTAGGACAATTTACTTGCTTTCTTTTAAATCTTACGTTCCCTGGATTCCGTTTTTCATGAGTAGAGTCCAATTTAATGCAGAGTATCCGTGACTACTGAAACAGTAATTTATAATCTCTTCCTATATTTGCTTCTTTTTTATCTTCCCCTTATTTTAAATGTTGGACAATTTGCCTCCGCCTGCCGAAATCGATCGTTTATCATGTATATCTTATGCCGTGTAGCCGTAATGTTGAATTTCTCAATCTTATCTTTTCGTTTTTTATGAGTAGTTAGATTTTATGTAGAGCAAACGTGATTACTGACGATTTTATTAAACTTCAGGTTGCATTTATGAACCCCATCTTCTCTTACTATTTATGGTTTCCCCGCACCACAAAATAATTTTTTTATAAAAAAGGTGAAAAGAAAGACAATTGAAAAACATCAAATGCTGGTGGATTTTTCATGCTTATTTCCGGCTAGGCAGATGCAGTTCTCAAGGAATTTGTAAACTATTCTAAAATTTTTCTTATAGTTGTGATAACCGATCTAGCTCTGTAAGGAAATTTTGGCATCCCTCTTAAACTTTGGTGGAGAAGCTGGTCTATTTCTTTCAGAAAGCAAACAATGTTTCCGTCGAGGACTTCCGATTTCCTAGGCTGTTCCGAGAAGCAAAATTTCACGAATTTACACATTTTTAGTGAGAAATAGATGAAGACTTGATAGAACCTCACTCTTAAGTGGCATGCTGCACCTTAAACTGTTTGTGGCAAAAATTGGGAAAGGGTGAGTGGGATGCCATCCTTAAGTAATAAGTGATGTATCATAGTTTAAACTGATTATAGTGAAAGGCAAGCGATGATTGATTAAATCTAAATCTTGAATTAAATTCACTGCGTGAAACTTCGGGACTTTCAGTAGGAAGATAAAATGAATTGCTGGATATGATGATTAAATGAAAAAGTAAATATTGATAGTTTGCAAGATTTTGGGAATGAAATAATATGAAGTTATTGGGGAAGATTATAACTTATTATATGTTTGAAATCATATTATTAAGATGATAGGATTTCAGTTGGAATTTTAGTGGATAGGGATTTGAAAGATAAAATTATTAAGTTGAATAATGTTAATGATAAATTGATTATTATCAAGATAATTGTTGTTGAGGATATTTAAATGTGATAAGTGATTATGCTTCTCAATTTCTATCAAAAGATAGTTTAAAATATCAATTTTAAGTAGAGATGAATGATTATTCTACTAGCAAAACTTGTAATATAACTTTCTTATGCTATACAAGATATTTGTCTCCAGAAAATTTAAAATTAATTATAGCAGTTTTCCCTACTCTAATAACTTTTCTTTTAGTAAATTTGTAAAGTAACTTCTCAATGAAAGTTGGAGAAGATATTTTGTCTCTAGAAAAAAAATGTAATGATTTATTAGTTATTTTCTATCTTTATCACTCTTTTTTCTAGCAAAATTTGTAATCTAACTTTCTTACAAAATAAGACTAGATTTTTTCTTTCTTACAAAATAAGACTAGATTTTTTTTTTTTTTGTCTATAAAGAAATTGAAATATATTGGTTGTTGTAGTACTTGATAGATAAAACAATTCTATTAAACGAGATATCTCGTGACTAAAAGTAGTGTAATAATGATTAGGAAGGATGACTATTTATTAGATGTAATTTAAGTGGGAGTATGGATTTTAGTAGAATGGGTTATGAGCTGATTCATGGATGTTATGGAATAGGAGAGAAACGTAATGATAAAAGCTATACATGATTTTATGGCTGTTTATGATAATGTGAATATGAAAACATACTTTAAAAAAATGAGAACACATAATTACTTACAAAAGTGGAGTCAAAAAATGAAAATGATTTTTTCACCAGAAGAAATGAATAAAATTTAACACAGATTAAAAGATTCTGGGAAAGTGATTGATCACATATCATATGGTAGAAAATATCAATGTATATTTTAAAAGTATGTACAAATTGTTACATTAAATTATTGCTTTCGAATAAGGTGGTGGAATCTAAAATGTCAGGAATTATTAAGCTTTCATGATAGATTGCTAAGGGAATTTGATTGAAATTTTTTGATTGATCTTAACCTAATATGGTATAATAAGATGGCTTTTTTTTAAGATACTTGTAGGAGTTCTATGGGAGTTTGCAAATTTGTCATTTATTGATAATGATATTTGTTGGAATGAGAAGGTATAAAAAAGTTATTAAAAAATAAATATATTTTTAAAGGAGAAAATAATTTGAATACTATCAATACTTATAATTATTGTAACAAAACTAGAAGTTTTGCATAAGCTGTAATGAGCAAAGAGATAATTATAGCTTCTGATGACTTAGATGATAGACTCTGTGCTAAGAAAGGATAAAAAGAGAGATATAAAATAATCAATACAAGAGAGAAGAAAACTAGAGCCTTTGATTAAGTTAGATGCATGAGAAGTGAGATAAATTATATTGAATAAAAATCATCAAGGAAAGTTGAAAATACTATTTTAAGAAATTATTAAAGGAGAGTTTTAGGGAAGAAATTATTTTGGAAGAGCATAATGAGCAATATAATGAAGTAATATTATTGATTGATAAAAAATTGAAGTTAGCTTTAAAGATTATTTATAAAGGTAAGATTTTAGTTCTAAATGCGATATTTATTAAGATTAAGAGGGTTATAGGAGATACTATTGTGGTTTAGTTATTAAATCTTTGGAGGATGCCATTGATTATAGAAGTGGTATTATAATATTAATGTTAAAAAATAAAGAAAATTCTTGATGCTATGCTAGCTATAGAAGAATCAAGCTTATTAGCCATACAATTAATTTTTGATGGAGAGTACTAGAATTTATGCTAAATAATTACATCAGTTTGAAGAATCAAATTTATTTTATGCCAACAAGATCAATGTGATTGTTGTATTAAGAGATACAATTAAAAAGCATAAAAAAGAAGGGAAGAATCAAGTGGAAGTTTTGTCTGTTACTTTCTCCCTCGAGAGCAAATTAGCTCACCAATTCCTACACACTCGCCCACTCCTGCTCTTGGTCGCGTATGAAGCCCATGGTCTACACCCCCTCCGTCGCAAGTGTCACACAAAACCACTGGCTATGTAGAACTTGCTCCACGCCACTGCCTCGATCCCGCTATTCCTTGCCTTCCCAGTTGTCTCCCGTGATCTTGTCATTGCCTGTTCAGTTAGATCTAATTGCAAGTGTCACGACACATTCCTGTTGTTGCCTTCCCAGATAGCTCTAATCATGATTGCATCGCGAGAGTCACGCCGCATTCTCGTTGTTATCTTCTCAATTAGCTCTAATCAGGATTGCTTCGCTAGGACGAAGCATAAGGAAGAGAAGACGGGAGTTTAGGGTCTTTGTGCGCTCGAATCGAGCAGCCGATGGTGGATTGGGCGTAATCTTTAGTGTCTTTGGAAGTCGCGATCTTCAACTTTTTTGGAAGCTGCGATCTTCCTTGTTATATGGGAGCTTCGACTCTTTATACACAATTCTAGCTGACGGCTCTCTAGGTAGCTCTAATACCAAATTAAAATAGTTGTTTTAGAAAAATCACATCTATTCATTAAAGACTTGGGCTTATATATGAGAAAATTTTGCATACGTCGTCCGTACGCTAGCTACATGCAAACGACGGATGCTATACACCGGTGAGGTGTTTTTTTTCGTGCTATACCGCGTCAGTTGTTCGTACGTATTTCATGTACGGACGACTTACGCAAAATTTCCCCTTATAGAGAGCCTTATATTTTTCTTTACAAATAAATCCGCAAACTTTTCTATATTTTCTATTTACAAAGAGGACGCTAAATTATATACAGTTCTCAACAAGAAAGAATGTGATTTGAGTACTACGAGATTTGGTTTTTTTATGAAGGCACAAGAGGTGTGTTTAAATTGTGTTGATATTTTTTTAATACATGTATGACAAAGCACCAACCATTATCAATATGTTTTATATACATATGGAATGATCAGTGTTTTCAATTACATCAAACTTACATGATGATTCTTATATCTTTTTGCATTTTCTATGATGATGCTTATAAAAAATATTGAAAATGAGGCTTTTGGTGCGTCTTTTTATTTGGCATAAATGATGTGGTTGTAATTATTGAGGCAATTATTGAAAAAAAAATAGAACATTGATTAAAAGACAATGTTCTGCAGTAGGTGTGATATTAATATCAATTAGAATTATTAGACGATAAAATAAAACCTAGGAATTAGGTTAAGGTACTTTAGATCTATTGTATAGAATAATGGAGATATAAATGAGGATAGAAACGTATGACTTCTAGAGTTATGGTTAGATTGTTAAAAAAGAAAAGTGCCTCAAATTTTTATTTGACAAGAAGATATTTTATGAAATTGTAATCAGGCTGATGATTTTGTATAGATTCTAATGTGGACACTATAGATGTCATTGATATTTAAGTTGAGCATAACATCAATGAGAATCTCAAGCTATATGTGCCAAAATTAGGAAAAGTAAATCAATCAATGATATATTAGAGAAGTGATTTGGAGTGATTCTATTGAATTTAAGGTAATGTAAAACCGATATAGGTTGTTTCAGCCTGTACAATGAATGTTAAACTATTCAACCATTATGAAAGTAGATAAAATTACTATTGGATGAATAGGAGGGGAAAGGGTAGATCTAAGGTAATGTTGATTGAAGTTATTCAAATGATTTGGCAAGAAAATGATTGATTTCTCAAACAACACTTGACAAACATAAATTTAAAAATTAAATTCATAACATCGACCCAATTAATTGGGATAAGACGTTATGATTGGATGATTTTAGTTGAAATAGGCATTGTAACCTGATTAGTCTTTTTGTATTCAGGATAAGCCTTAAAGGTCAAGACTAACTGAATTTAATTTTGTGAGGAAAGATTCATGTACAAATAATTGCAAGTTGAACATATAAGCAGAAGTATATGAAATAGTTTCCAAAATCAATAGATCCCTTAATGAAAAGATAATGATAAAGAAATGAAAGAAATAATTACGTAGCAATGAATACCTAAAACCTAATAGAAGTTTCAATAAAGAATTACAAATTAAACTGTTGTGATGTCTTGAAATAGAAAATAATCGATCGATGAAGCGAAAAATAGAACAAGAAAAATTTCACACCAAAAAACAACATACAGATTTATGTGGTTCGGCAAATTGCCTATGTCCACGGAGTTGCAGAGGGTTTTACTACTTGAGGAATTTACATCAGTCGATCACTTTGACTTACAAGAGGAATCTCTCACTTCGTTGCTCTCTTTTCTTCTCTCTTTGTTCTTCACTCTCTACACCGAGATACGTCGAGAAACTCCACACCAAGATACTTCGAAGAAGATAAACTTAAAAGAGAAATAAACCTAATTTTTTTTCAGCCACAAGCCATCAAGAAGAAGCTAGGGGAGAACAATCTTTTTCTTTTTCCTTCACCACAAGGAACTACTTCTTGCACTTCTCTTCCTCTGTTCCAAGAAAACCTGAAGAAGAAACCAAAATCGTGACTTCTGAAAACTTAAGGAGAGCTCTTCTGTTCGCAACTTAAAGGAGACGGAAGGCGGCGTCGTTTCGTGATCCTGGAGGCGGGAGCAGCGGTTATCACGAAACAGTGAAGGGTCGCGACTTTTAGCGATCGAAGTGGGAGGCGGGAGCGGGAGCTGTTTGTGGGAGGTTTGATCGCGACGTTTCGCGATTGGGGGAGCGAAAGGCGGGAGCGGGAAGCATAGGCGAAAAATACTATCGGGCTCCAGCGCTAACAATCTCCCACTTGGAGACCGATACACAGACAACAACATCTCTTTCCTCAAACTAATATCCTCCACCAGCGGTGTCGTCTTTTTCTTTAAACAGGAATCTTCCACCTCTACAACTCAAAACCTCTGTCTTCACTCCAGAAGACCAACTAAAGTCTCCAGAAGACCAACTACCAGAAGACCAACTAAAGTTGTGCACAACTTCAATTTCTCAAGAGTAACACCCTCAGTCAACATATCAGCATGGTCAACATAGATTTCCACCTCCAAGTTATTTCCTAGATTACTCTTGTCTTTGCTTATAACTCCCACTACATGGGCAATATTCTGCCTCTGCTAAAAGTCTTTTTCAACAAGTCTAGCCTTATAACTCTTACTGTCATCAAGCTCAATTTTCACTTGGTACATTCACTTGTTGTGTAATGTCTTCTTCCCTGGTTGAAGTTCTGTCAGCTCCCACTTGCTCGAACTTTTATCTTATATCCACTTGTTGTGTAATGCCTTCATCTCTGGTGGAAGTTCTGCCAGCTCCCACTTGCTCGAACTTTCATCTTGTAAGATTTCTTCATAGCTCTGTGGTTCTCTGTCTGTGGAACAATAAGATTTTTTCATAACTCTGTGGTTCACTTCCATCATCAACAAAACTCTGAACTGTCAGCAATAGTGCATCTTGTACTTCTTCAGATACTACATTTGCGCTATCATTCTTCATATTTTTAAGATTCCTGCAGTTCCTTTTTATGTGGTCAGTCTTGCCACAATTCCAACAGGTTGTTTGTTGATCAGACTTTAATTTTGATCTCCTTTTATTTGAGTTTTTTTCCTATCATTTTTCCCTCTGAAGTCAACATTCAGTGCTGAACTCGAACTTGAGATCTCGTCAGAATCTCATGCACACAAATCAAATCACGAATATCATCACATTTTAGTTTAGATTTACCTGCAGAACTGCTAATTGTCATTCTCATGGTTTCCCAACTATTTGACAACGATGCCAACAATATCAGCGCGCGTATCTTATCATCAAAATTAATTTCAACAGACGACAATTGATTCTTAATAGTATTGAAATCATTCAGGTGTTTCCGCTATCTTCAAGTTGAATAACTTATTCATCAAGTACATCTTGTTATTTGTTGATGACTTTTCATACATATCTGAGAAGGCTGCTATGAGATTTGCAGTTGTCCTTTCCTTGACGACGTTGTGTGCAACGGACCTCGATAGGTTCAATCGAATAACCTCCCAGAACTTGTTGATCCAACAAGTTTTATTCAGTCTCATCCATCATTTCAGGTCTTTTCCCCAATAACGGAAGATTAAATTTCTTCTCATAAAGGTAATTCTTTATTGCATTCTCCAATAACCAAAATCTGTGTCATCAAACTTCACAATTCCTGAAACCTTCACTTTATATGCAACCATCATTCTTCCTCAGATTTGAACAAAACTCTGATACCAGTTGTTTTGGTGTCTTGAAATAGAAAACAATCGATCGACGAAGTGAAAAATAGAACGAGAAAAATTTCACTAGAAAAGAACACACAAATTTATGTGGTTCGGCAAATTGCCAACGTCCACGGAGTTGTAGAGGATTTTATTATTTGAGGAATTTACACCAGTAATCAACTCGACTTACAAGAAGAATCTTTCACTTCGTTGCTCTCTTTTTCTCTCTCTATTCTTCTCTCTCTACACCGAGATATACCAAAAAAACTCTACACTGAGATACACCGAAGAAGATAAACTTACAAGAGAATAAACTCAATTTCTCTTCAGCCACAAGCCACCAAGAAGAAGCCAAGGGAGAACAATCTTCTTCTTCTTCTTTTTTCTTCCTTCACCGTAAGGAACTACTTCTTGCACTTCTTTTCCTCTGTCTCGAGAAAACCCGAAGAAGAACACCAAAGTCGTTACTTCTAAAAACTTAAGGAGAGTTCTTTTGTTCGCAACTTAAAGGAGACAGAATGCGACGTTTCGCGATCTTGGAGGCGGGAGCAGCGGTTATCGCGAAACAGTGAAGGATTGCGACTTTTCGTGATCGGAGCGGGAGGCTAGATCGCAACGTTTCCCAATCGGGGGAGCGAAAGGCGGGAGCGGGAAGCATAGGTGAAAAATCCTATCGGGCTCCAACGCTAACATAAACTAACTCTTAATTTGATGAAATAACTATTATTGAAATCTCTGCTCCTACTATGAATATCCACTAATATGAAAAAGCTACTTTTCACTTTATTGTCATCTTTTTTCCTTACCTGAAGGTTCTTACAGAGAGGTGGTGGTCATCTATCTATGAGAAGACATGTATAAGATGCTCAAATAGGGGATGAACAGTGCCTATCAATGGTGGGAGACACTATAGGCATCGTCAATTGCGTCAATGGAGAGCATTGATAGAGACACCAATAAAAATTGAGAAGAGATTGTAGCGGTGAGCATATGTGTGAGGCAAAAGAGAAACTATTCCAGTGGTTGACAATGGAGATTAGTAATAAGCAAAATCTGGTAAAGTGCGGCCACAAGAGGAAAGGGACATGGTTGTAGTAGAGTGTACATCAATTGTAAGTGCAAATGATGTGGAGTGCAAAGGCGGGTAACATATGTCAGTCATTGTGAAGGGGGCCGATGACGTATTAAAGTTGACGAGATTTCATCAAGTAAAAAGAAACCATGGAATGGGAGCTCCACTCAACATTAATGATTACGATGAGGTGAAAGAGTCAAAGATTTAGGATCCTTCTCTTTGATGAGGTGCTTGGTGTCATGCATCTTAGCAAAGAGATTGGCATTGGAATGGAGGAGTGAAGCTCGGAGGTCAAAGTAAGAACATGTTGACAACAAAGTGGCACTTGGTCACAAGCACAATGACATGGAAGAGGAGGGAGATCATATTGTTAAGAATAATTCATGGTTACTAAAACTTCCCTGGTTGATATTATTTCTTGCTATAGAATTTGTTTCCATTGCTTCTTAACTGCTCGCAAATACTTGTGGCTTCCTAATTAAAGAAAGATCATTATATGCCTTTTTTTCCCCTTGCCTCCCCCAACTCGCCTATCTTTCTCAATTTATCTTCCGTACATAATTGTAATTGTCTGTTAAACTTGCCTCTTTAACTTGCTAATCATAACTTTTGTATGAATGCAATCTCTGTAGGATACCCATTTTGATTCTCATGATTCAACGTACGTTACGAAGCATTTTGTATCAAGGTATCTGACTAAAGAACCGAAGAAATGGTCTGGATGCTCGCAGCCTTGCAGGATAATAATCTCTCTTAATTAATTGTCTCATTTTCAGGAGGGAGTATCCATGGAAAGTAAGCAGCGATGCTGCAGGTGTTTCTTCCAAGCTGAAATTACTGGAGCAAGGCTTGAGTAATCTAGAGAATGTTGAAGAAGGGGAACTGTCAAAAGTTTCCTTGTTGAGAAAACAAGCAAAGCGTTACCAATCTCTAGCTGGAAAGATTGATGATTTGTGCAGGAAAATGGTAAACTCGATCATCACGCCAAATCACTAATATATATATTTTTTAATTTTGGCTTATTTATTCAAAATAGTTGGCCCCTACATTTACTTATAATTCTCAAAGCGAATCAGTTCACTGTTTTAATTATGATCGAGATAAAAAAACTTTTGTTTTGGTTTCATTGACTCAGCAACTAAGTGAGAGCTGTGAGGCAAGTATGAGCCCAGATTTCTGGACCCAGCGGCAAACCGAGTTCCTTGTTGAAGCATTTATGCTGCAGCACAGAGCCACTGAGACGAGGCAGAAACTAAACACCCTTCAGACTGAACTGGTCGGCCAGACCAAGGTGGCAAGGAGGAGGTCTCTGGATTCCATTAGGAGCAATTTGAAAGAGATTCAGAGGAATCTTGAGATCTGGTTGGCGAGGATAATGGGTGACCTGGAAGGCATTCTCGCCAGAGATGGTAACTCACGTGTAAGAGATTACTATATTTCTCGATACCCTTTTGTCAGATAACCTTTATGAGTCGATCATTAATAATATTTTGCTGCATAATTTTGCACTTTGTCTTTTGTTTCTTTTTTCTATTATTATTTTTCATGCATTCTTATATCAGAACAAACTTTACTATAAGAGATTAATAATATTTTTCAATTACCTAATTACCTTTATGGTTCATTGATATTGATATATATATATATATTTTTCATGCATTCTTAATTTTGGACAATTTTTTTTTCCATGCATTCTTATAAGAGATTACTATATTTCTTGATATCCTTGTCAGATGAATGGTCTTTCATTTTGAAGGAGATTGCATCATTGATTTTTCTCTTAATGGAAGTGGAAATTTTTATATTTAATCACTTTTCTTAATGAGGAGAATTTTTTTTTTAGTAGTTAAGGCTAGTGTGAATGCAATGAATGCTTAGGCCTTGTTTGAAAACAATTTTGTTTTTTTTTATTTTTAATTTTTAATTTTATTTTATTTATACTTATTTCAAATTAAAACATGTTTGATAATTGTAATTATTTTAAAAAATATTAAAAAATAGGTGTTTTGAGAGTTTTTAAAATCAAGGTGATTTTTTCTATAGAAAAATAGGGATAATTATATAAACATCACCAAAAATATTGTAATTCACAAAATATAATATTTAGGTGGCACGTTTAAAGCTTTTGAGGATTTGATAAAAATGAAAAATACTTGTTGAGCTTTTATCATGAATTTTGATTTTTATGGGGCATTTGAAAAATGAATGGTGTCAAAATTTGTAAAAAGTGATGATTTGTGTGCTATGGATGTGATTGCCCCTAATTAAATTACTTTATTTGTGGGGTAATCATTGATCAAGACACCAATCATAGTCATTATTCATGTAGCACCTTCACGTCTGGTCATTTGAAAACCTCTATCAAATAAATTAACATTAAATCTATAAAGTTCGGCTTAAATAACAAATCAAGTATTAACAAGAAATATTTAAATAAGTTAAAAACTACAATACACAGCAACATTTAACAACTTCGACAGCAACCATCCAACCAATCACAAAATAATTATTATCATTATTATCATAACAAGTCTTACGTAAGGACACAACCATAACAACAAACCAGCCTAAGAATAAATATAGGAAAATTTACAAACACAGCACCCAATTCTCACGTATTTTCCCATCTCACATCTCACACCTAAAGGATCATATTTATGTACATCACACTTCTATGCTTTAGAACAATGCATGATTTAAAAAATATAAGTGTTATTTTTGATGTAATATTAAAATTTGAGTGGTATGTGTGTAAATATGTAAGGTTACTTATGAGACATTTAAATACATAAGAATTGTGTGATGGGGGTATGAAAATGGCCCAATAATATAACCTAATTTACCATATCAAATTAGTAACAGCAAATCATTTCTCTGCATGAACAACGTGTTAGCGGTAGGTACCCATATCAATATCAAACACAGCAGATCCAAAAAATAAAATAATTCAGCACTCTTAATTCAAGAAAATACATAGATTTCTTAAAGCAGAAACAAAGCCGAATTAATTTAGATGAAAAGAGCAACAGTCATCCATCCATTCCAAAACAAATACGTTCCCTTGAAACAAAGACAACATAGTCAAAAACACAAATAAGCTGAAAACTAACCAAAGCCTCTGGCTATGATTGGCTAACAGTTTCACTTCTTCTCCTCTTTCTCTGCTTCTGCAGCCTTCTTCAGCCTGGCACCAACCTGCCTAGCATTCATTCTCTCCACCCGAAGCTTCCCATAAGCCTTAAATGCCTTCATCTCCTCAGTAACCTTCACCAACTCAACTGAAGGCTTCCTGTGGACAATAGGTAAGTAGTCACCCTTCACCTGGGTCGCCGTTGTAAGTTCCTCCGGTGCAGAATCCCCAGCCTTAAACTTGCGAGCACGCCGAGGGAAGATAACCAGCTTCGCCTTGTATGTCTTCAGCCTCTGAACATTGGCTTGGAGACCTTCCAGCGAGCGATTCTTCCGACGATGATCCACTGCAATGCCAATTGTGGGAGCAAGCTTCTTTGGAATTCCTGCAGCCTAAGAAATATACCAAAAATATTGCACTCATTGTCAACATCTGCCCAAATTGGATATAATAATACAACGGAAGTAAATATAATTGGCATGCGTCTAAACAAAATACAACGGAAGCCCAAATTGGATAAAAGATATAGTAGTTTTTATAGTAGCAAGCATATGCATAAATTATAAAGCTACATGAAGACAGTCAAATGAAGGCCTAAGAAGCAATAAAAATACCAAAATAGTAAATATGAGCAACTTTGATAAAATTTTTAAAATTACCTTGAGCTCCTCAAGCGTGAAACCTCTACCAGTTCTAGATTTCATATTATATTTAAGAGTTGGGCACTGGACTATTGGTCGAAGGGGGCCAGATGTCGGGCGGGGAAAGATCTTCACTGCCTTCTTTTGTCTAGCTGCATTACCCAACCAACAGTTTAATCCATAAACAATGAGCAAAAAAAAAAAGAAATATAAGAAGTAAAAAATAATGATCCTTACCAATACGTCTTCTAGTCTTGCGAGCAGGCTGATTGAACCATGTCCTAACATATCTCTGCCAATGTTTTTTGAAGTGGCCATTAGGCACCACATTATTGTGCTTCACCATGATAACAGCTGTAAAATCAATGATAATAATACATTAAAACAAATGTTTACAAGTACCATCAAGTACGAAGGCAATGACTTAAAAGATAAACATATCCCTTCTAATCAATTATGAACTCCTATCAAAAAAAGACAATGACCTCCCACGTTGTACTTTGGGGCATACATTATTTCCCTCTACTATCAAATCATATTTGAAAACTTGTGCAGAGAACATCATTCACCAAAAATATAACAAAAATAACACTTTATAGTAATTCTCAACCCCTCCGAAGAAATCCTCCCAAAGTCTACTCTATAATGATTACATCTCTTCAGGCAGTAAAGCCAAAAAAGACGCCTTAGTTTCAACCACTACTTTCACCATAGTTCCAACCCAAATTATAGAAATGATTTTTTCTTTCAACTGAGGTTCATATTCCTGACAGCGCCTCATCAGTTATAAAAATGTTTACTACTAATACCAATATTTGAATGGGTGTCACTACAAGTTTAAATTCAATTAAGAATCCTACTAGTTTGCATGAGGAATGCTCCATATAAAAACATAACAATTCTCGAAAGTTCACAGCATAGAACCATCAATACTTCCATAATTAATTATATATGATTGAATGTTCCTCAACGGGCTAATTGTTTGATTACCCGAATAAAAAATCAGTAAACAATTGGGAGTGTGAAAACCCTACAGCTATTTTAGTCAATAAGCATATGCAAACCCTCAACGAAAGGAATGCTGAAAGGGCCAAAACTAATTAGTGATGTAAGGAGGTGCTGTTTTTGTTGAAGAAGGAAGTCACTAGGCTTAAGCTCAAGTACTTAATCATTCTGCTCAACTTCAAGGTGAAAGAAAGTGACGCAAGGCAACGCTATCAATTCCCTTTTATTAGTTCGATATCTTGAAGGAATGGCTTATAAAGTGAAAGGGTTTTACCAACATATTATGATGCTGCCCAAAAACTAACCGGGCCAGAGCCAATTGTTGCATTTTTCCACTTTATTAATGTTGAGAATACAAAACCAAGCCAAATGAAGAAGCTCAAATTTGAAATAACCTTTTTATTGAAGATTTGAACGCAAGCACTTATATTTAAGTCATGGAACTAAAAAACATATTTCCTCTGCTTATTATAGTTACCTCGAGATCGGTGCTTCCAACAATCCACAAATCTTGATCATCCATAACACTCAAATCAACAAAGAATTATTGTAGTGTAGCAAATTGTTCAATATATTTACATTCATTTCCCATCTCTCTCTCTGCCTATCTTGAGCCAGAGAATTCAAATATTGAGTGGTGGACTTTAAGATTCTACGGCAGGATGCAATGTAAAAGTCATCCTATTATAACAAAATAAATTCAATGGAGTCATTATTTATAACTTTCCAAAGATTTTCGTTTTTTTTAATTTCATGCCAAACCAAAATTACATCTCATTAATTTATAGGTTGAATCATAATAAATTCAAATATGATGTAATTAATGCACTCCTCCATGTGGCTTAAGAAGATCCCATCAAAGAATAAAAAGTAGTACTTTAAAGAATAATAAGTGTTTGTCGCTTTCTGAATGGATCTGGATAAGAACATCATTTTGGCTCTTTTTCTTTTATTCAGAAAGATGGGTGTCCTTTTTCGGTTTTTCACCACCACAAGGTTGAACACCTTCCAAGGCAACATAGATCTTCCACCATTGAAGAAGCCAGCACCATCAACCACAAAACTCACTTTATGTTTGCTAAGATAGAGTTTAGCACTAAAATCACCAAGAAACAAAATCTTTTCTTCTCAAGCTTGCTTTAAAAAAAACACATTTTCTTTGAGTAACTTTAAAAGTTCACTGCGCGCCGATTTTAAAATTTACAAAGAATTTAGACCAGCACCTTGAAAAAAAACACAAAATTACTATAAAAGAATAGTAAAAAAAAAACTATGCACATGACTGTCTTTGAAAAAAAAAAACTCTCCTCACTCAAAAAAGAGGGTTGGAGAGTAATCCATTAGAGGGGTTCACATAGGAAGAAAATAAACCGAGGGGAAAATGTTAGGGATAAAGAGTTATTGGGTGGTTAACGATAGTACAATTGGATTGTTAATTCGAATGGATATTTTTTGAGAGACTTTAAGTTAAGCAATTGAAAACATCATGATTGTCGCACCTTTCATGAGGAAAAAACATTTTTTTTTTCTTCGCACAAATATCAAACTATAATTAGTTCATATTAAATTAATTTAATAATGACATTCTTATTGTCTATAACCTTTAATTGTGTTACCTGCATACCAAGATGTTGTGTCTTGATATCTAAGAAAGATGAAAAATTTTGTTAGGAGTTTTATTAAAATAAAGATGGGTGGAATGTCTTTAAAAGTATAATCCTTTAACCTGCCGCCACATTGAGTGTCATGTTGCACATGAGATGATTGAGAAGCCTACCAAAGTTAGCTATGAATCATTTTACACATAAATAATTATGTATGTATAAAAATGGGTGGTAAGTCGTTTTTAAGTATAATCATTTGGACCTGCTGCAACATTGAGTGTCATGTTGGACATGAGATGATTGAAAAGCCTACCAAAATTTAGCTAAGATACATTTTATACATACGTAATTATGTATTACAAGAAATTTGGAGTATGATGAAATCACTTACATTGAAATACGTGGAGAGAATAGAGAATATTCCAAGAAGACGAATGCTTGAAATAGTCATGATGGTAATGATGGTTGTCTTCCAATTTTACCAAGATAAACCGACAGAGAAGATCGAGAGAGCTAGATGATATAATTTGCTAAAAAAATGAGATAGTTGACTGAGATGACCAAGAGGATCGATCAATTTGCTTAGCCGACTAAGGTGATCAAGAGGGATGACTAAGATAGCTTGCAAAGTGAATTTACAGAGCAGACTTAGATGATCAAATGAGATAGCTTGACAATAGCATCGAGATAACCAATTGAAAAGACCACAGACTACTTTACTGACTACTTTACTGGGCATAATAAAATGACTCACCAGTAAAGTTATTGCACAATTAGAGGACTTGATGTATACTTCCATAAAGCCTTCTTAAGTATTGGAGATCTTAGAAAGGATATCAAGGTGCTAAACATCATGGATAAATATCGCTCAAGAACAATAGGCTGTTGATAAGCATTATGGTATAAAAGGATTAAGATGGTGAAATACATGCTTCAATGTGATTTTGTCCGTTTCTATGAACTCATCATCTTCTAGTTGTGAATTTAGAGCCTAATGAAAGTTATTTTCATCTTCATTGCCCCAATGATAGCACCGCATGTAAGAAGTAAAATTATTCCAAAGACAGAAAAAAAAAACTGGTGAAAGAGTTACTTGTACAGATAATTTCAAAAAGATTGAGAAAGTTCCACATGTGACTAACAAAGAAGCAAACTTAATCAAATACGAAAAAATTCTACTTGATTCCAAATCATTCACTAATACACGAAAGGTATTTTCCATATAAAGATATGATTTAAGTCTGAAAGAAACCAATGCTCCTCTCAATCGACCAATAAGGTATAAATACGCATGATGATTTGGCAAACACCTAGATGAACCCCCAGAAGTATTAAGTGTTATAAACTTACCACATTTTGATCAAGCGTCACTTAATTTAATTAACTAAGTTTGTAATCGAATAAATCATATTTGTGATGTCAACACTTTCAAGGATAGCTTTATATTCAATACAATATTTATAATTAAACAGTATTATTCTTGCATTTACTTCATACCAAATCAAACAATTCCAACGTATTTCAAACACATTATATTTCAATTAAACAGTATTGTTTACACTATACTTCTTTTCAAGCAAACCAAACAACTCCAAAATATATCCAAAAACTAATTCTGTATAGTTCAAGCTATTTAAAAATATCCAATGTTTAAACGAAAATAAAGTAAACTGTGTTTTAACCAACTCCTTGACCTGTCTATAAAAGAGTCGAACATGAGCGAGCCAAGGCCTTATTCGTGTTCGGCTCGTTCGATTTAAAAGCTGTTTGAAGTAGGCTGTGTTCGAAATTGTTGGTGCAGAGTATGTTCGTGTTTGGTTTGAATTAAGATAGATTTGTTTGCTTTAGGCTGTTGTTCAGCTCGAAATGATCTATTATAAATTATAAAAATAATATTTTTAGTTATTTATTTGATGAAAACCAGTTCCACAATAGAACCACAAAAACCAGAAAAATCTAGAAATGTAACATCAACACTAAAACTTTGACTCAATAATTTAAGAAGGGATCGAAATAAATCCATTAGAATTGTGTGCTGCGTATGTAAATTTCCCAAAAAAAATAACAGCTCTTAGTGTTAGTTGACAATTGATCCAAGAACCAATATATATATATATATATATATCGCAGTGATACAGAGACCCAGATCTGGGAAGAACATTTGGGTAAAAATATCAGATTTTGAAGAACCTTTGGCTGGTTGGAAACTTGGAATCCACAGAAAAAAAATCGCTAGAAAGAAAAAAAAAAGAAAAAAAAAAACTAAGTTCGCCAAGAACCGTCTTACTTCACAGTGTGATCGGAGGCTGCACAGCCTCTCTTCACCTAACCGAAGCGATAAAATAACATCTCACCTCTTGGGCGAAGCCCTTGGGATGGAAAGGAAAGATTTTCGCAGAATCAAAGTCGCCCTCGCCCCGTTGCCCGTCCGGCCACCTCGCCTCGCCCTCGCCCTCTCGTCCGTTCGCCGCCTTCGCCTCGTGGCCGCAATTCGCAATGCGTTGGTTTAGCTGTTTAGGGTTTTGAAAAATCGTATATATAGAATAACATTGGGGGGTTTTTATATACCTGACACCTAAAACTTTTTCATTTACATATTTCACCGATAAATCTTGAAATTTACATTAAAAGCACTTAAATTTTGTTTAATAGCCCAAAAAATAACCTCATGTTTTAAACATTTCCGTCTATTAACGCCCCTAAAAAAAAATTAATCGGAAACTCTAATTTGAAATCTCCCCTCCGAAGATATAAAAAATATTATATCAGGACATGTCAGGTATCCAAGGACAATCTTTGACCAAATCGTATATTCAGTGGGCCCAAAGGCACTTTGTTATTGGACATCTTATGCATATTTGAATAAGTGTCCAGATGCTATAATTTTTTTAAATTTTCTTTCCATTTTAGGAGTACCATAAAATATCCTTACTTTTTCTCCATCAGTGCTTCCAACATAGATAACAACACTCAATGTTATTCGTTGAAGGAGTATAGTAATAAAACAGTTGTGAGCTCTATCACCAAAGCAGCTAAACAATTTTCAGAATCATCATTTGCATATCATTTCCACAAACATATGTTTGATCACTTTCAGAATCGAGCACCCCTCCTTACGTCATTTTATCCTCTTACTGGTAATCATCCCCAAATCAGGTTTTCCCAGTGAGCATCTAGTTTTTTTTGTAAACTTAAGAGATAAAGAGCAAGAAAATTGCCCCTGCTTAATCAAAGTATATCATTGTTTTGATTTGGCTTTGTATAATTATAAATTGTTCATGTTCGATTGAGCTTGAGTTACTTTTTTCAATGTTTAAACTTGATTTGTTAATGACAAGTGAACAAGTATGTAAAAGAACTAATAAATTAACTTAAAATTCAAAGTAGTTTGTAGATTTTTCATATAAAAAATTTATTAAATAATTTACACTAAATCCTACCAATCAACAAAAATGACGAACTAAAAAATCTTAAATCTCGTTTTCCCTCCATTTTGCCTTAAAATATGGATATTCCCTAAACATGAGAAATGACAATTTTAAACCATACAAAATCTTAAATATGATATCTCTTCTTTTGTGCTTAAATCTCAGATATAGTAAATGCAATTTAAAAGAGGATTTATAGGATTTAAAGAAGTTGAAGTGCGTGAAGTGGAGAGCGAGAGAGGATGAGAAATATATGAGTTAATCAGGTAAGACATCTGAGCAGACTAGAGAGAAGAGATATAACAAATACTAGAGTTTCAAAGATCCTTGCATGCCACAATCTAGTTGTTGTTTTTGTTGCTTGTATGCCGTAGCAACTAAGGGTTTCATATGTTTTAGGAAAAATCGGGAGAGGCGAAACTACAAGAGGCAAGAGAAAAAGTGAGGTTTGTAATTTCACATGTAAGGGGTATTTCAAACATAGCACACAAGTCTTATATAATTTCACATATAACAACTAAAAATTAAGAAAATAAATATATAATTAATAATTAATCTAATTTTTTTTAATATAATATTATATTTATGTTAAGTAAAAATTAAATAAATTCTAGTTAATTAAATTAAATTTATATAATATATCATATACGATATGAGCTATCATCGAGTTTAATATCAAGAATTTAACAAGTTACTTGTTGGACAATAAATTAGTTTGTTTGTCAACATAAATGAACAAGTTTAACTATATTTATATTTAGTACATTCAAACTTAGAGCTTTTAAAAATTGTTCAAGCTTTGTTTATTTACTTATTTGAACGAATATAATTAAGTCTTAATCAAGTTGAGTTTGAGTTATTCATTGAGTGCTTTGGTTCATTTACAGCCACAGGGCAGTTGAAGTCAATGTGGAGGTTGATTTAGGCCAGGGAGTTATTATCGCGAACAGGGGCTTCCATGGGCACTTTCAGCAAAAGGTGACGGGAAAGAGAGGCTATTTTTTGGGCATTAAGAAAATTTAGGTGCTGTATGGGTAAATAGGAAGATTCGTGTGCGAGATATGTAAATAGGAAGATTTGTGTGGGAGATATGTAAACAGGGGCTTCCATGGGCTCTTTCAGCAAATTTTTTGGGTATTAAGAAAATTTAAGATTGCTGACATTTTATGAGATAAAATTAATTTCAGATATTTAAGAATAAAAATATTCAATTTGAATGATTTAATATATTTTTTAATATTATATTTTTCTATTTATTATATCATTAAATTTTAATATAAAAAATGATAGTTATATTATTTTAAATTATTTATTTAATTTGAGACAAAACAAGCCAAACAAGAACGAGCGAAGGGTTGTTCGTGTTCGGCTTGAATAGAAATCGAGCTAGAAAAATTTATTTGTGTTCAACTCGTTTATAAATTATAGATCGAGCTAAAAAAATTTGTTCATGTTTGACTTGTTTATTTCAAACAAAGGCTAATTACCTAGTGAAATATGAGTTATTGCAAACAATCAATTTTTTTTAGAGCCCTTGGGTGATTTAATGATTGACCTTAATTTATTTCAGGAGTTTATCGAAAGTTTAATATTACGAAACCCACAAGTGAAACCTGCTTCGTCTCCAAGTTCATCTGATCCCAGCCGTTTTGCCTTCTTCTTTAAGAAGGGGATCAACCGAGCACTTTCCGGCTAGAGGGGATGCAAGATGGTGTCAAAAGTCGTTCCGGAGATGCTCCAGCCAGTTAAGGAGTGTTGTGCGATTAAATTAGAAGCTACCGAGAGCCTGTACACCGAATTAGAGAGGCAAGGACTGTAAGTCGTCGTGGTGGGAAGGTAGGATGAGATTTATCTGTGGCACAAAACAAATCACAAGATGTTCCAAATAAATGGATGGTCTTATCCTCTTCATCCTCTTCCTCTTATTTATCCTCTTTGTTCACCAAAGCACCGGTGAATTTAGACGATTTTTGAGCCGTCGGTAGCTTCTTGAAATCGAATTAGGGATACAAAAAGTATCCTCCATAACTTCTTGTAAGAGTATCTAACTAGAGCTCTAGGATTTACATTCATTTCACTTCATTTTGGGAAGAAATGATAAATTTCGAGGATTTACATACAAACCACTTAATTTTGTTTTACATTTATGGCACCTTTCTTATGCATGAAATTGTGTATTTCACTTTTTAAAAATTAAAGTTATGATCGTCTTAAGGTATATGTAAGATTTGGGTTGGTGTGAATGTATAAAGCAATATTAGTTTTGCAATAAATAAATACAAAGGATTTGGGTGGTTTATATGCAAGATGCCGAAATAATGTACATTTAAATTTAGGCTTCATGTAGTATTTTTCTTTTTATATGAAAGTTTTGCCAGGTGCGCATGTAAGAAACAATGTATAGCTGTTTAGATATGTAAATGCATAAGAATTGGGTGGTATGTATGTTTATGCATATGTTTATGAACCAAAGTGTTATAACATGTCTTTATGATACCAAATTACATGTAGGGGGTATTCGACTGCAAGCAAGATTTGATATTAGCAGGATTAAATAGATCCGTAAATCTTAAATCGGGTAGATCACCCTCCTCATGGATTCGAAGGCAAAACTCAAAAAATTAAATCCAAAAATTCATAAAACTCCCTTATTTTATTGTTTGGCTATATTTTGTAAATTTGGTGATAAATCCTATTAAAAAGTGCTACCAAACACCTCCTTAGGGAGTGTTCAACTACAACCAACATATATAACTTAAGAAGGATTTAGTTTAAATATGATTTAATTTAAGGGCAAGCCAATTTTTGTGTGGTGCTCTAACATGATATTATCTAATACGCTGGAAAATCACTTATTGTCCATCGCAGGGCGGCTTTCAACTGAAAATTCTATTTCGTACCAATGTCATAAGCCATCACACATGTTTTCCATAATGTTTGAAGCTCATCTATCAAATGTTTGTACGTGTAGATCAGCTTTTCTCTTGGGATTGTCGGCTTGATATGCTCAACTTCAAAAATAAAAAAAAGTGTCATGCATATATCAGGAAGCAAGTTATATGACGTAACAATTACCGGCTAGCATGGGTAGCATGAAGCGGCCCGACTATATAGTATAAACTCGTATGCACATAAGTTAAACTCGAGGTTACATGAATCGAGAACAAATTCAAGATAAGTATGATCGGAATATTTTCAAACTTCTCAACCTCTAGGATGAATCAAAGAATCGAAATCATCTGATTAATTTTGGTGTCATGTCATGTAAGGATATGTACACATAGATGTTAAAAATATTTGAAGATGGTGAATGTGTAGTAAGCACAAAAGACACTTAGGGTTTAGGTTTGTTTAGATTTTTGTTGTTGCTTCTTTTGCTTGGGTTGTACTTGCATTGGTTGCTTGCCCTTATCAAATGTCGAGACATTTCTTGATTTCTTGTCAAATGTCTTTGTAAAATTTGGCTTCTGTCTTTTCCGTAAGACTTAACTGCTTTGCATCTTCTTGGAGGCTTGATGCTTTGCTATCAATCATAAATTATGAATGCCACTAGTCTATGGATGCCCTCAAGAAGTATTTCGATAGCGTGTTGTTCTTGAAATTGTGGTTCACACTTTATACTGAGAATATTTCACCGTTGTTAAGTCAAATGTTTTTCTTTTCAGAAGTGATGGGTATGAATTTAGTAATACCGTCGAAATTAAAGATTAATTTTTCATCGCTATGCCGTGATAAATTAAGACTATATTTGCAACCACAATAAATCATCAATTAGATTGCCTTTTCTTGTATTGATATATATATATATTTCGGCTTGAAT
>NW_018165205.1:1067047-1096765 GCF_001263595.1 Phalaenopsis equestris
ATATATATATATATATATATATATATTATATTTTAAAATACGATTAAATAAAACAAAAAATGAAAGCAAAAAGAGTGGCAAGAAAAGTTTGCTTAATTAAGAAGGGATGATAGCTTGATAGTGAGGCATTTGCCTCAAATCTCACCTTCAAAGAAATAATAAATAAATAAATAACATTCGTTTAATTAATTAATACAAGCTAGTCGGCTAACTGAAGTAATAAATTTAGAAATATATTCACCCTTTCAATTAGTATGGCCCCACAACTGACATCGCATTATTGTCTTACAATAATAAATATTATCAGGTAGACATCGAATTGCCAAAAGAGAAGAAACCTACTTGCTATGAAGTTGTCAGTGTTGATTAGACTAATTAATTAATTTCATAATTATTAAATTGAACTCTTATTTTATTCATAATTTGGAATTATCCATCTCATCTGAGACCGATTTAAGGGGAGTGATAGCGGCCACCGGAGCTTGCGGGACTCATAAAAGGCGAACGAATAAAATATAGGTGCAGCAAGCTGGTCCCGCAGCCATACCGCGCCGCCTTCTTTGCCTTGTATCCGAAACGATTCCATGAGCAGTGGGTTGTACTCATACAAGCTAGCTTTTCTGAAGATCCGGAGGCCTCCGCTTTCACGGCGGAGAGTGTCGGTGGAGGGACGGAGGCGGCTGTCGTTCCGTCCGATGGCGGCCCAAGAAGGAATAAAGAAAGGTATAGCGGAGTTCTACGATGAGTCGTCGGGGCTTTGGGAGACTGTATGGGGAGAACATATGCACCATGGCTTCTACGACGCCGACTCTTCCACTACGCTGTCCGGCCACCGCACCGCACAGATACGGATGGTCGAGGAGGCTCTTCGCTTCGCCGGAGTTTCAGGTACTCTCTCTCTCTCTCTCTTTCTCTGAAGGCGCAGAAATCCGATCCAAGTGAAACGGCTTAAAACGATGGATCACGTGCAGGCTCGGGGATGTAGGTCAGAAAGTAAACATATTTGTCTTGCACGTGTTATTTTTCAGCTATTATTAGTAGATATCTAGGCGTATGGATGCAAGCGTCCGCCGTGCCGTTCCATCAACAGCAGTCTTTTGTAGGCGAGAAGATTCGAGCCACAATTATTGGGTGTTATATATTATTTTTTTTTCAATAAAATTTCAAGGCAACAAACAACGAAAAAGTTTGAACGGATAAATTACATGCACAATAAGTAAAAAAATATAAATTTCTGCATTTAATTTAAATTAAATCAAACAATTTTAAAACATTTTAAATACACTGTATTTCAATTGAATCAGGATTGTTTGATTTGTAGTGTTAAATAAAAATAATGTATTATTATCTGATCAGTAGAGTCAAATAAATGCAGTACTTCACAATTTCTTGTTTCGTCTTAAAAAAATAAAATCAATGTAAAATAGGCAGTCGGAGGTTGTCGGAGATGAGGTAAATTGCGGTGGAGGAGGCCGGTGGTGGGTGGGAGGCAACATTGGCAGTGGCTTGCGGTTGCCGATTATGGAGCGGCTGTGAGGACAGGCAACCGTGATGAGCAACATTTCATGCAAAATATTATACTTAAAATCCACCCAAATCCAATAAATTCTAAAAACATTGAAAATGAACTAAAGAAAAAACTTCAAATGTACATTGTATTTGGAATTCATCCAAACAAACATTCACATTTTCAAAATTCCTGCAAAACAAATGCAATGCACTCTTTTTGCAGCAACCCAAACAACTGTCATTCTTTTTATATTATATTGCTTTTTTAGCAAATCAAACATCACCTAAAAAAAGATTAGATGTCAATCACCTATGGAACTTTAGCAAGCATCCATGTTGATCAAATGTAAGCAGAGGATGAGTGGCGCTTGAGATCGTGGGTCAACATATTAGCACAATGGGCGTCAATGTCAGTCACACAATGGGCGTCAATGTCAGCCATTGTGGACTTCACACTTCAGGTGACAACAATCATAATTCATCAAGCACAAGAAGGCGGCATGGTCCTTCTAATATTGCTAAACTTTAATTAATATTTGAGGAAGAGAAGGAGAAATACAGGCCAAGAAAACACTAATTAGTGGTTCCCAACAGGAACTAAAGCTCTAAAATTCTCCTATGAACAATACTTTTCTTTCTCCTAAATTCTTGTTAAGATGCCCAGAAATAAAGCCAATTTATAGATATCGAGAGGGCATTTTCATACATTTTATAAAGACCTATCAAATTAGTTCCTAGATCGAACAACATAAATCACTCCCTCTTCCTTTCAAAATGCGGGCAGCTAGCAAACTATTATAATTGTCCAGTGACAGTCACCAATAGTGAAGTCTCCAATCAATGAATGAACAATAGTGAAGTCTCTAATCCAGTGACAATCACCAATAGAGTTAATAGGTCAATGATATTCAAATCAAATTCTAGATCGGAAAACATATGTCACGAAAACAAACTAAAATGGTTAATTAATGGTTGCTAATAGCAAATTATCTGATCGACGAATGGAGAACACCTCCATGAAGCTCTTGACAGCACGAGTGTAACAGAGTTGAAATATTAAGATCCAAGGACCACATTATTATGAATGAATTGTTAACATAGGCTATATTTTATCATTGCTAGAAGATTGGGACGATTGGGTGCAAATTTTGGCATAAATTTGATTGTCCTTATGAGAGCAATGAAATAGCACTGATGGGAAGGCCAGGGTTTCAGTAATTCATATATATAGACATATATGCATATATATCTCTAAGTTTTAGGTCATCCAAAGACAGCAATGCAACATGCTTTCAAAGTGGAGCTTTGATCTAATAATCTCCGTGAAATGACATATTTAGGGAATAATTACCATGTTTTCTATATATGTGTGCTCACACAGATGTCCCGTTAAAGAAGCCCAACAGAATAGTTGATGTTGGGTGTGGGATTGGTGGCAGTTCAAGATATCTGGCAAAGAAATATGCAGCCCAAGTCCAAGGCATCACCTTGAGCCCTGTTCAAGCTAAGAGGGCTCAGGACCTAGCCATGGCTGAGGACCTCGCTGACAAGGTTTTTCAACTTCACCAAACTCCATTAATGCTCCTTCTCTCCATCTTATTTAATTTTTTTTCTAAGAATAGCTAACCTTTTGTTCTTCACTTTGCTTATGACTGCTTTTGAAACAGGTGTCATTCCAGGTAGCTGATGCATTGGAGCAACCCTTTCCTGATGGTCATTTTGATCTAGTTTGGTCCATGGAGAGCGGCGAACATATGCCTGACAAAGAAAAGGTGATAAGCATATAAGAATATTTGGCCTGCATGTTATTTGTGATAGTTTAGCTTTGTGAAGAATCACCTGATTAAGTATATAAGCTATTCTTATGATGTCAGTTTGTGAGTGAGCTGGCACGAGTCGCGGCGCCACGTGGCACCATCATAATAGTTACATGGTGCCATAGAGATCTCTTACCAACTGAGAAAGAACTGAAGCCAGATGAGATCAATCTCTTGAATAAGATATGCAAGTCTTTTTACCTACCCAAGTGGTGTTCTGCAGCTGATTACCTTCATATTGCCAGCGCCTTACAGCTCAAGGTAAATTTGCTAAAAATTCTTGAATTACGGGCACAATTGCTTTTCTGACATGTAAAATCATGCAAGTTACACTTAACTGTAGTGTTGAGCAGGATATATGTTTATCAGTACCTTGAGTTGCTGCTTTCTTATTTTTTATTTTTTTCTGGAAATGAAATCATGTCACAGGATGTTAAGACGGCTGATTGGACTGAGAAAGTTGCTCCATTTTGGCCTGCTGTTATTCAATCGGCATTAACATGGCGAGGCCTTACATCTCTGTTGAGAAGTGGTAAGATTCATGCTGTAATTTGATTTCTTAAAACGTTGGTTTGGGTATGTAAATTGAGCTACTTTCTTGTAATTTTTGGATTGAAAGGATGGAGGACTATAAAGGGAGCTCTTGTGATGCCTCTGATGATCGAAGGATATAAAAAGGGGCTCATTAAATTTACAATAATTACATGTCAGAAGCCAGAATAATCCAACCTTTTTCCTTTTAATCTCCATGGCGTTGAATAAATCTTAGATGTAATATGAGCTGAAAAGTATGCTAAAACAAGTGGATGACAATCTGTACCTTCATTTTAAATCAGCTGTGTTGTTTTAGTTGAAATTTTCTTCATAAACATGTTTGTTGTGATCTCCATTCTCTGTTGAAAAAGGATTGGGTTCTCTTTGTTAGCCCTCGTCCAGCCATCAGTTCTTTGTGGTTTATTCTTTTGGGATTTTAGGCCTGTAGCTCTGGTTTCAAATTAATTCATTGGGCCCCTACTCACAAATAGCCCACGTGAGACATCTCTATCAACTTGCCAGCATTTACAAATCGGTGCTAATCCACACGGGACTTTTGAGAGCTGCTTGCCGAATAATATTGCGTTTTTGTAAAAATTTGGTATAATTTCAAAACTTGGTTAGATAAAACCGAATCTAATAAACTAGATTATAATCCAATTTAATTTGATTCGATTAAATACATGATATGGCTAATTTGGTTCTATGTGATGTTTAATACGATCCAACTAATTTAAAAGATGTATTAATCAATCAAATGCGAATCCCTATTTTAGACTTTTGAGTCATAAAATTAACTTTTGCATACTAACTGCTTTTGTTTCCACATGTTTATACGATGGTTAGGAAATTATCTCATAAATATCATGCCTCGATTGCCATTTTAGTTATTAACCTCAAACAATCTAATGTTTGATCATTTCCCTCAAGATTTCTGGCAAACACATATATCTTCTTTCATCTCATGGTAGAAGATTTTAGAAATATTCACATGATGGCTACGATTTTGGAGTGATTAATGAAGAAGGTAGAGCTATATTAGATTTTACTATAACATATGATTTTATTATTGCTAATACTTTATTTAAGAAAAGAGATGAGTATATTATTACTTATAATTATTACGAGATGAGTATATTATTACTTATAAGAATGGATCTAATAAAGCACAAATTGATTATTTTCTTATGAGAATAAGAGATCTTTGAGAATATAAAGATTGTAAGGTCATTCTAAGTGAGAATTTAAGTACTCAACGTCGATTATTAGTTTTAGATTTTAAGACGAATTAGATGGAGGAACCTAGAAGACAAATAAATTATTTTTTATTAGTAAAATTTAAGATTTCAAAATTTAGGGTGTTCATGAAGAAGCAATTTCTGTGGGATAAAGTAGCAAACACTATTAAATAAGTGACAAAAGTTGTATTTGGAGTATCAAAAGAAAAAATTTCTATAAATAAAAATAGTTAGTGGTGGAATAATAATGTGCAAAAAAAATATAAAATATAAGAAGCTATATTATAAAAATTGGTTTAAATGTAACAACTTAGAAAACTAAGAAAAATATCAAATGACCCGCAGGGAGTCTAAGAGAATAATCTGTGATGCTAAAAATTATGTTTTTAGTTATTTTTATAATAGATTAAATACTAAGGATGGTGAAAAATATATGTATAAACCATTCAAACAAAGAGAAAATAAAATTAAAGATTTAACTCAAGTAAAGTGTATTAAAGATGAAGTCAAAAAGTGTTTTTCTTGGAAAAAGATTCAAAATAGGTGCGTGAATTATTTTGATAAACTTTTTAATGAAGTTTCGAAAAATACAGACTTTAATGATCTTAATATCGTTAATAACAATAAAGTGTTTCATTTTTGCCGTCGCATTAGAAAAAAAAAATTGATGAGACTTTAAAGAAAACCAAGGAAAGAAAGTTTGTTGGACCTGATGATATCCCAATTGAAGTGTGGAAATATTTTGGAGATTTGAGAGTTTCTTGGCTTGCTAAATTCTTTAATATTATTTTAAAAAATTAAAAGAAGCCTGAGAAGTGTAGGAAGAGTATTTTGGTCCCCATTTTTAAGAATATAGGGGATGCAGAAGAGTGTGCAAATTATAGAGGAATTAAGTTGATGGGTCATAGAGGATAATTGAACATAGGTTAAGAAGTATTACAAAGATTTCTCATAATCAATTTGGATTTATGATGGTTGGTCTATACAGTTATTGAAAGTCTTGATGGAGAAGTTCATAGATAATAAGGAGGATTAACATATGATTTTTATTGATTTAGAAAAAGCTTACGATAATGTTTCAAGAGATATCCTTTGGAAAGTTCTTGAGAAGAAAGGTGTTGATATGACTTATATTTAAGTCATTAAAAATATGTATACAAGAGTCATTATTTGTGTTCAAACAAAAGGAGGATTCACCAAATATTTTCCTATTTTTGTTGGTTACATCAGGGATCGGCTTTAAGCCCATATCTTTTTGTCTTACTGGACACTTACAGGAGGATGTACTTTGGTGCATGTTTTTTGTTGATGATATCCTTCTTGCGGATAAGACGAGATAAAAAGCTCAGGAAAAAGAATTATGGAGGTCTACCTTGGAGTCCAAAGGCCTTCGTTTGAGTAGAACTAAAACTGAATACATGGAATGTAATTTTAGTAGTAGCAGCTCTAGTGACAAGAATGTAACTATGGGTGATCAAATTATTAAAAGGTGTGAACACTTTAGATATCTTGGGTCTATTGTTTAAAGTGATGGTGATATTGATGGTAAGTTATTAGTACAATTCAAGTTGGTTGGTTGAAGTGGAGGAATGCTTCGGGCCTATTGTGTGATAGAAAAGTATCGCTTAGACTGAAAAAAAAAAAATCTTATAAGTGGCGGTGAGACATGCAATGCTCTATGGCGCTGAATGTTGGCCTTTAAAAGAGAAGCAAAAAATTAAGTTAAGTGTTGCTGAGAACAGAATCATTAGATGGATGAGTGGATTTACACTTAGAGACAAAATTTAAAATGAATATATCTGTGATAGGGTTGGTGTAGCTCCAGTGACGGACAAAATTAGAGAGAGTTGTCTTAGATGGTTTGGTCACATTAAACGTCAACCATCTAATGATCTGATTAGAAGAGTAGATGTTTTAGAATCGACTTGTATAAGAAAGGCAGAGTTAGATCTAGGAAGATTTGTGCATATTGTATAAATAATGATCTTAATTTATTACATTTAAATGAAAATATGGCACTAAATAGAGCACGATGGAGAAAAAGGATTCATGTAGCCTACCCCACTTAGTGGGATAAAGGTTTTGTTGTTGTTGTTGTTGTATCTCATGGTAGATAAATTATCATTTGGCATAGAATTTAATCATTTCTGAAATTCATAAAAAGAGGCTGATATCAACAATAACAAAAAAGTCCGATCAAAAAGTGTAAAATAGGCAGCATATTTCTAACATACTTTTCTGTCTTCATTGAAGCAGATTGATTCGTAGTAATTAAAAGTTCCACTTTCCACTTATCATATAAATTTATGCACAAGTAACAACACATCGTACAAAAATCATTAGATCAAAGCAAAGCAGCTCGAGTCTCTTCTTCAATCTTACTGATCTATTGTCAAGCCTTCAGGCGGAAACAAGTAAATGAAACAATATCTAAAACAAATAACTCCATAAGCGTGGTATTATATACATAAAGACATGAAAGAGCAGCAGATCGATGAAAAGAAAAAAACTTCATCTTAACATGAATAAAAAATTGCTTCTGCCAATATTTTCTACAAAATGTTAGGTACTGATACCTGCTGAGAAGGAAGCCTCAGCTGCAATTCTGTCATCTTTGAGCACAGTTCCATCTTCTGCTCCTTGTAGCTCTGAATCAAGAAATCCTTTCCTTTAATCACTTCCTTCATTTCCTCCACAGACTTCCTAAGCATCTCAATCACATCCTCCCCTCTGCTCTTCTCAAAACCAATACAAAGCAACCCCGCATCAGCATAGTCATCATGGTGTTCTTCGGCATGTCCATTAGCAGCATCCGAAGGCCTTTCCAGAGAAATAATGTTGCATGCACAGTGATCGGCAATGGCTTTCTGGATCCGTTTAATTTCTCTCTCTGAATAAAAAAGCTCTCTATATGAAGAATCAAGCTGAGCCTGCAAATGGGTAGTGTGTGCCATTTGAACGTTCAGAGAGTTCTGGAGGAATGTGATTTGTGCTTGCATCTCTATTATCATATCATCTCGCCTTTTAATTTGCTGCTGTAGTTTTTGCATAACTTCTCTCTTGCTGTAGATATCCGATCCCGATTCCGATATGCAGGGAGAATCCAAATTATTTGAACTTAACGGAAGCTCAAAGCGATCAAGTAATGATCCCTGTATTGGTCTGACATTGTCCATGCTTGACTGAGCTGATGGCACCTTGACCATAGAAAGATAATCATCACCATCTTTAGACATGGGGCTAATGGGTGCGTACTTTCCTCCTGATGCGCTATTTGAGATCCCTGTTTGGCCAAATAAACTAAATAAAATTTCATAAGATGTAAGAAAACTTGTACAGGAAGATACATCTTGATGTCTTTATTTTGTATCTGTTCCTTAATATTAGCAGTGTGAAAAATTCGATAAGGCGGAATGAGAATTCAAACAAAATGTTGGTGGTGTACAATCATGAACTCATGATAAAAATTTCCAAATCATTCCAATATCAGCTCATTCAATCATTCCAACACACTGAAATATTTAATCATATGAGTGACAATATATCAGCTGGCTTGCTTGTTGAATCGGAACAGCCCAAGGTAAACCAACTCTGTAGCCAGCACCCAGCTTCATAATAAATTATATTTTGGCATCCTTCATTCAACTACGAAGGACTGGCAACTGTTCTCGTTAAAGTTACACAAAACGTAGTCGCTAAAGGTTAAAATATTGCTTTCCTTGGGGGAAGAATGACGAATATCCTTCCATCTCTCCCTATGGACCTTCCCTTCTTGAATAGTCAGAGGAGAGTAAGGGTCTATTTGATATGCTTTTTAAAGTGTCACCACGCTTCAATGTGGCGAGTTTTTAATGTTTTTAGGAAAAAGAAGCAACATTTTACAATCAATTTGTTAAAATGCAAAAGCTAGAAGAAAGGTTCTCATTTTTTCAAGAACATTATAATAACCACAATAATTTTCAAAAAAATATTTTTACCACAGCAGTTCTACTTAGAAGACGAATGCAGTCGCCCCAAAAAAATTCTGAGAAGCAAGGTTTAATAAAAGTGATCCTTTGGTTAATTATAATAAATGGCTAAATCACACATTTTGAGCCTAAAAAAAGTCTTCAAAGTAATTGGCGGGCTTAGCGTGGCGGAAAGCTCCGACCTAACAGTCAACCGCAGGAAATGGCAAAAGAAAACTATTTGGTCAAATGCCACCAGCCACTCAAAGTGAAAATGAGCATGCACCCTAAAATCCTAAGCCCATGTGAATCTAAATATGCAGGAAATCAGCACGCACCAAGTATGCAACGGCAAAAACAACAACAAAAAGCCTTTATCCCACTAAGTGGGGTCCGCTACATGAACCTTTTTCTCCATTGCGTCCTATTGAGTGTCATATTTTCATTGAATTCTAATAAATTAAGATCATTTTTTATACAAAATGCCCAAGTCTTTTTAGGTCTGCCTCTGCCTTTCTTAACATAAGTCGAATCTAAAACATCTACTCTCCTAACCGGACCATTAGATGACCAGCATCTAATGAGATGAAGCCATCTAAAACGACTCTCTAACCATATCCACCAGTGGAGCTACACCAACCCTATCACGAATATATTCATTTCGCATTTTGTTTGTTTTATGTTTGTCTTTTAAAGGCCAACATTCTGCGCCATAGACCATTGTAGGTCTCACCGCCATCTTATAAAATTTTCCTTTAAGTTCAAGCAATACTTTTTTTATCACACAATAGGATAAAGGAAAATTTTATAACATCTACTCTTTATAAAACCTATTGTGTGATAAAAAAAAGTATTGCTTGAACTCTAAATTAGATTACGGCAATTGCACTTGCATAAGAACTGAACTTAGTTATGAAAATACTCGCATTATGCTAGATCTAAACTTTAAAATCATACAAGTAATCTAAATAAATTAATCAACCTAAAAAAATAAAATACAAATAGGAAAATAAAATGGTTGGCATCATGAGCGTTATGGAATATGAGTTATACGCGCATATAGCGCATATAGCACATATAATGCGCGCTATTTTGCCTTGTTTAACCTTTTAATGCAAATAGTACAAGAGTTGTCATGTTATTATGGGCTATAATGCCACTATTTTGTGTTATTAACATCTATGGTTGCAAGAAGTCATCATTACAAGGGCCACCCCCCACTTGCAACCATTGCTAAGGATCTTCCCAATGTGATCATATCCAACAACGAGCAAATTGTCTCTTGTCATGCATTCATCACTGACAATTCATTTCCTACAAATGGATTCATTAAGAATTGGCTCGCCAACATTCCCGACTTTATCGCCCTTTAGTTAGGTAACTTCAAGGAATGACTTCCTTCCACTAAAGCTGCTCCCAAAGCTTAAAGATTCCTCTATATTGGCTTTTGGGAGATTGGAGATTAACATGAAAACTAAGATCTTAGCTCTTATGAGCATCACTACACATATGTGACTATTATATTAATCTCACATAAAAAAGTAGATCAAAATGTTCAACTCATTGCTTGGTCAAATATATTTAGAAGGATCTCAATCAGCTTCACTACTTTTGTCAGGGTATAGCACAAAAAATCTTCAATAAACAAGTCGAGGCGTCCATTCCCACAGCCACATTCCTAGCATTAATCTTCTCGAGCTCTGAGACTTCGTCAATAGCCACCTTAGTTGGTAGAAGGCCCAACTCTTGACCACCTTCTACTTCTTTCACTGGTTTAGTCTTCAACTTCTTAATTAGATATATCACCATTGCAAATCCCTCTACAGACATCATAGCTCTATGCTTCTTTACCTATCTATATCATTACGTCAGCTCCTAGACCACAATAGAACTAATGGGATGTTTAATCTTCCTCATCTTCTAAAAAAGCACAACAGATGTAATTGGAAAGCAAACAGAGAAGAGAGCACAAATAAATAAAAGATCTTAAGAATGAACCTCAAGCCACATATTTATATCGGCCGTTGTTGATGTGCCCAACATCTGTCAAAGATCTAAGCATGTTGTAGAGCAAACACTTCTAGATAATGCTGAACTCACCTAGTGAAACTAGGCTATTCAAAGAGACTCATTCTCAGCTTCTCGAATAGGACAAAACAATCAATAAATTAATGTGTCATATTTATCCAAGTCAAGTAAGCCAAATCAATGTAAAAACTCAAGTGAATCAAGTCAATATAAGAACCCAAAATTAGTTAAGTTGTAATTCATAAATCATAATCACCCAGCCAAAGGCTCGCCCAAAGCCTTAAAATACACAAGGTTGAATCTCATTAACTCGTATAAGAGATAGTCCTTGCTTTGCCCTCAGAACCAAGCTACTGAATTCATTCAAGAGACTCATAAAGCCACATACTCGACAAATCAACTTGCTCGAAGGACTCGACTACTCATCAAGAGTACCTACCAGCCTACTAAGTGTTCTCTATGGGAGAACATGTTAAGGATACTTACCCTCAATTCAAAATTTGTCCAAAGCTACTAACTAATCAACAATTATCAGCCAAACTCACCTAATAAAAGACAAGCTCTGCTCATTTATTTTCTCGTCCTTTTTACCACATAGCTTATCATATGCCACCAATCTTAATCCTCACCTATAAGCCTATAATAATGGCCAACCATGTTTTATGCATATTCATGAAATCTAATACACAATATTGTATTGTTGGCCAAATTTCTGCCAACTGAATTCTCTCAAGGTCCTTTTATCAAATCCTCTCTCCAAGAATTTTCCGTTAGTTTGGTTTAACTTATCCTTCGCAGCCCAAGATATCAACTCAGCCATCTATGATGCAATTCATCTAAGAAAATAACTAAACTTAAATCTCTCTTCATTGGTACTCTTTGGGCTACATCTATATCTATAGTAAAGCCGAGAAATCTTCCACAAACAATATTAGATTGAACATGCAGACTAACAAGACGATAAATGAGATTATTTATTGCAAAGAGCTAGCTCTACTCATACTCTATATTCTTCAATATAGAAAAAACTTCTATTTTATAAACAATACAGACCATTTGCAATCAATTCTTCTTACAAATGCTTATCATTGCGTAATTCTCAATTAGAGGCATATTCAGGAACTTCTTCGAGTAATAATGATGACAAATCACTAAGCTAACCATAATAGTTTAAAGTTAAATCAGCCCGATTGACCTATATACAAATGAAGAAGATAAAGAAGAATCACATTAATTAGTATTACAATATATATTGCTCAACATTTCTCAGGTTTTAGTAGCAAACCAATTGGCATATATACAAATGAATAAGATAGAGAATAGTGCAATATTAATTGCATAACATTCTTCTGATAAAGGAAAAGGGAAACTACCATCTTCATCGACATGCTAAAGTTTCAATGGGGATTCTTTTGATAAGAATCCCCAAACCAGGTGATCAAACCTAACATGCCTGGCAAACCATGGGCAAGGAAATGCCAGTAAAAAATTGGAAAATTTTGCCTTAAAAAATTTTGCACAATGATTAGATTTTCTGGTAAACAGAAAGTTGGATTAGATTAATGAAAGTTTGCCAAAAATGTTTGGCCAATCTAATCAATGTTATTTCTCTTCCATTATGTTGTGTTCGTGCCTAGCATAAGGGCACTTTTTGTCTTTTATGTGCCTAAGGGCAATGTAGCTTTTTATTATGTATTATCGTTTAGCATAAATAGACCCTACAAGGTATGGGGTTAGTTGTGCATGAGATTGTTTGTTGTGAGTCTTAGGTTTTTAGAAGACTTCCTACATCTCAAATTATAGGAATTACGAGAGATCGCATACCTCTCGAATTGTAGGTATTTCTCTTTGTACATTGTTGTTTTTTATTATTAAAAAAAATATTTGCTTTGCCATAGTTTTTGCGGAAAATCTTGTCAATTTCTATTCCAAATCATATCAAATTAGTATCAGAGCAGTGGTTCAGAGAATCAAAGAAAAATGTCGAGCGGATCGAGAGCCAAAGTTTCAATCGAGTGCAAGATAACGACAAAGGATTGCAGCTTACATAGACCCGAAACTCCATCTTTCGCCTCCTCCCACACCGTCTTCACATACAGTCGCGATCAAAGCTAGCAAGAAAGGCTCCGACGAGATTACAACCTACAGAGGCTCTGAAACTCCCACCTCTCCTCCTACTACGCCCTAGTCGTACAGGTCGCGGCTTATGAATTCTTAGGGAAGGCATTGCGGCAAAAATCTACGATAACACGTGATTGGTTAGGAGGATCAAGGCGTGCAACACAGTGCTTGATTGGGAAGACAATCGCGGCGACCAAACCCTAGCGATACAATCGCAATTTGAGCTTGTTGGGAAAGCAAAGTCGTTATCTCGTCTTCCGTCTCCTGCACATGTGAACAACTACGTGATTCCGACATCTAGGAAGCGTACGTTGGTACTCGCGGCATACAGAGACCCAAAACTCCCATGTTCCCGCTCTAAGATTCATGGATATTGTCGCGTGGGATCACATTCAAAGTTAACTGCATAGGCAACAATAGGATTGTGGCATTCCTTCGAACCGAACCGTGTGATCTGAAAGCAAGAAAGGGATTGCAGCTTATATACCTTATAGGACAGTTGGGATTTGGGTGCTTGGGATGCTGACAATGGGATTTCAGCATAAAGGAGTTTTGAATCCATGATCGAGAGATGACAGTAAAGAAAATAGATGATTTGGAGAAGTTGGAGGACGACAAAAGTAAAATTAGATCTGGAAATGAGGAAAGGTTCTCCACCATAGAAGGAAGGTATTCCTCCATAGAAAATTGATTTAAGTGCACATTCGATAGCTTGGAGAACATAAAAGATTATTGAGATGCAATCCAAGACCCTACTGGTAGTTAAGCTTGCAAACCCTAATCAAGGGTTGAGTAGATTCATTGGCTAAATCAAAATAAAAAGAGATCGAACGAGATAAGCACGAGGAGAAAAGCATCCACCATCAAGAACATCCTCCCAGGGCTCCGATTGAGGTGGGGGGTGGATTAGAGATTTCTAATGGAGGGATTGAACCGAAATATGAAGGGGTTATACAAGGGGTATGCAAGAGCACAAAGAAAAAAGAAAAAAAAACCAAGATGGGATATGATTATGATCGAAAAAGGAAGTTTTACCCTCGATGCATGAAGGAAAATAGCAAAGAGAGAGGAAGTAGGGCAAAGATGTTGGGGTTAAAAAGTTGAAGATGTTGATCTTTAAGGAGGAAGACGCACACAGGTGGGTGTACCACGCAGAGCGATATTTTGTTATGAATAGACTAAATGATAAGGAGAAGCTCATGAAGGCAGAGTTATGCTTGGAGGGGAAAGCCCTAGCATGATTTTGATGTAGGGGGTCAGATACCGATCTGTTTTGGGAAGAATTTAAGGGTTGCTTGTTTGAACATTTCTGAGTCATTCAGGAAGGAGACATACACGAGCAATTCTTTGTATTGAATCGGTAAGGGGTTGTCATGAAATATAGGGAGAGATTCGGGCTCTTGTTGAGACGACTGAGGGGAATTTTTGAATAAGTATTGGAAAGGAACTACAAGCCCAATATACGTGCAACACTTCAGTCATTGAGACTACGAGCCTTAGGAGAAATTATAAAATTAGCACAGTTGGTTGAAGATCATAATGCCATGAAAAAGGCTAATAAGAGCAACACAAACAGAGCACCATACTGAACTACTACAACCATGAAGATACCAAAAGCTCAGATAGTTGAAGTTCAGAGAAGGGTTTCACAAGGGTAAAAATCATGGGTTAGAGACAGAGATTCAGGAGAAGCAAGCCAAGGAATTATAATTTTGGTGTGGTGAGAAGTTTATCCCAGGACATCATTAGAAGGATTGAATGTTATAGGTTTTCATAGCGTGCGACAAGGAGGCAGATGAAGAATTAGATTCAATGGTGGTGGAGGAACACCCACACTTTTTTTCACCTTGAGGACAAGGTGTAATTTGAGGGGAGGGAGTATTGTTGCGTCAGTGCCTTAGTCTAAGAGCAGTTTTGACTTTTTTTGCCTAAGGGTAATTTAGTCTTTTATTAGTTATTATTGTTTTAGTATAAATAGACCCTAATAGGTTTAAGGTTAGTTATGCGTGAGATTGTTTGTTGTGAGTCTTAAGTGTTAGGGTTTGGGAGAGACTTCCTACCTCTCAAATTGTAGAAATTGAGAGATATCGTTTGTCTCTCAAATTGCAGATGTTTATCCTTGTATTTGCACTCTTTTGGATTATTAAAGAAAAATATTTATTTTGCACTAATTTCTGCGGAAAACCTTGTCAATTTCTACATCAAATTGTATCACAATACTTAGGCCTTTCATTATATTTATGTTGGTTGAATTGCATCCCATTGTAAACAGTCTTTTTGTTTCTTCTTAATGCTCTATTAGCAGTCGATTCATGCCCAGTTGGCAACAAAAAAGTTATTCATAGTTAAAAATGGTTATATAAAAAGAAAAATGAAAGGTATATTGAGTGCATGAAATAAAAACTAACAACATCCAACAAAAAAAATCAAACCATCAACTACAAGAGAATAGAAGTTATCAAAATTTAAAAATGTAAAGAGATATTCAACACAAGCATTTTGAAAGGAATTAAGGAGTCGAAATGTGCTTATATGAGAATATATTTTATTATGAAAGCAATAAATGATCTGTTTCAATTGGAGTATAAAATCAATAAAATTCCATACATTGAGTTATAAAGCTAGATCATAATTTAAGATTAGACTTAGCATGTCGTTCATGCATGGCTATAGAAATAAGTAGTCATAGCCTAGTTATTTGAAATTAAATGCTTAGGAATGAAACAAAAAACCTATTTGAGATTTGAATTTTGAGATCAACAATTACAATTAATGGTTAGAAAATGATTTCAAGGCAGCATAAATGAAACGTTCTGGTAACATCAAACCTCATAATAAGTGGAGATATGATTGAGAATAAAATTTACAAGATTCATTTCATTTATTAGAGGTTGACTTTCTGTTCTCTATCAAACAAAACCCTCCATGATTTAGAGGTAGATTAACACCAAATAACAAGAAATTAATTCAAACAAAAGGCTAGTCATCCTACCTTTTGATGAAACATGAGTTTTTGTTGACTTCTTAACTTCAAAAGCCTGCTTCAGCTTGCAACAGAGCCTTATAGAGAGAGTGCTTAGCAAGGCACCACCTACAATAATGACCCAGTTTGGTGATGCTTCTTCAACATGCTTTAGCTTTTCAGACCTTTGTATGCTTCCATTGGCTTTTGATGTCATCTTAAGAAAAAAAATCAAGAAATAGGAATTGCTTATGACAAACAAACTAGATTATGAGAACATGTACAATTTTTCGCATTAGCACTCAAGTTGGCTGTGATAATAATACTGGTTCAAGATAAAAGGAAAAGTGAAAAGTTCTGCAATACAATAACATGATGGTAAAATATTAAAAACACATAAATAAAGTCAAATCAATCAAAACATTGCCATCATATAATACCATATAATAAATATATGTAATATATAGAAGGATAATCCATGCAAGTTAACTAAAATCACGTTTATCATCTTATTTAAATCAAAAGGATTAAGTCCAATCTATGCAAGTTAACTAAAATCACGCTAATCATTTTATTTGAATCAAAAGGATTAAGTCCAATTTCCATAATAAGCTATGTTAATCGTAGCATGAATGAAGCATTCCCTCTGGTTGTACAGATACCTTTACTAATTCAATCTAACATATGATATTAATCTGCACAGATAAAATAATATAGCGCTTCAAAATGTTGAGATGTGACAATATAATTATTTCTACCTAAGTAGTACAAGTATATGCCTATCATCTTCAATTTAACTTCTGCAAATTTATAATCTACCATTCTCAACCTAAGAACTACACTATAATGTCCACCATCATCTACCTAATAAGTTCATGATTGCTACCTGCCAATTTAAAACACTATATGAGGAGAAAGCACCAAAGTAATTGAAATTTGAAACAGCCTACAACCACAAGTAAATTAAAGAAGAGTGTGAGAGAGAGGTGAAAATGGGCTCAAATTTTCAACCATGGTTAGGATAAGTTCCGTTGGCCAAGAAGGAAATGTGTTACTAGCAGCAATAGTAACATCTGCTTCTCCATGTTCGGCCCTCATTTTCATAACAAGAAATTGTACTCTTTCTCCGTCATTAATGTGAAAAAGTGGTACCTCTATCATTATGTTTGTAATGTGTGAAAGAAAAAAAATTTAATGCACTTCTCTTTTAATGCTTGGTGAAATATTTAATCTTAGTGCAGCCTTGAACATAAATAAATATTATTGAATCACATAAGCTTATGTGTCATACGATTATAACTTTTGATATGTTCATTTTTCTAGTTAATATGATTTTGCTCAAAATTTTATTACTATGCCAGTAATAAGTTTACAAAAACAGGTCAAATTTAAAAAACATGCTAAAATAAAAGTGAATCATTGGAATAATTTTCTGCTGCTCTTGAAAAATGACTAACTAAATTAATCAAATTAACCACTTAATAGAACCACCGCTAAGCAATAACGTTTAAGTGCGAAGTAAAGATGAGAAATTCAAATAGCATAAGAAATTGATTATGGATTCCACTTTAATCTGTCGATTGGGAGCTTAGGCTCTGTCAACAAAAAGATTAGGTTTTAGGCCTTGCATATGTGTTGTGTCTTGTGTTGTGCAATTATATTCCCTCAAAATCACAGAAGTAAGAGAAAAATAGATCAAAATCATAATAGCATGGATGACTCAAGATCTGCTTCTAGCTTCTAAGATTCTAACAAACACCTCCGAATTCTCAAATCAAAATAAAATATTGCACGCTTATTGATTCCAAAATTCTCAGAAATTACACGGCCAGATTTTTTTAGTCTATTTCTTTCATGTACACATCTGCGAGATTCTGCTCTCAGGGGAAAAAAAAAGGACCCGTCCGACCTGTTCCTTTGGACAAGATTTATGAGACATCGAGAAAATATTAAGGACATTCCTAAGTAAAACTGACTGGATTAAGGGAATAAGATTTCAAACATACTTTAAACATTAATTTTAAACATAGAGGACACTTTCCAATAAAGTAAAAATAATGATTAATGTCATTCCCAATCAAAACTAACTTGGGCGGCGCACTGAAAATGCTATCCCTACCCCACAATCACTGTACCAGGTGGAAACATATGGCCTAAACATATAAAATTCAGTATCTCGGCAAGGAAAAAAAAACAAGAAAAAGACTGAGCTGACCATAACCAGTGAAAAATCAGTGAGGGGCCTCCAAATCGATCAGTCGGCGCCGGGTACAAAATTCAGACCACTAGCAGGCAACTAGCTCACCACAATACCCCAGTGTTTTCCTCGCATCGTCCGCCCTCTAGTTTTCCGCTTTTCCTCCCTTATTTCCCCTTCTGTGCTCTCTCCGGAGAAGGAGATAGAGAAAAAGCGCGAAAGATAGAGAGATGGGGAGGGGTCGCAAGCCCGATCTTCGCTTTCTAAGCGCTGGATTTGGCGGCTTCGAAGGCGATGGACTGGTGAGATAGGACCGATAGGAGACACCGGCACGTGAGGTTGGGCCCGTCTCCGGCCGTGCCCTAATCTCGATCAAGCTGAAATACTCGTAAATTATTCACAAGTTGCGCTGCCGCTCCATCAGTCTTTTTATTTAAACAAAAACAAACATTTGAATAGATAAGAAGGTTTGCCTGAAAGAAGATTACAAAAATTAATCAAAATGGTTGTATCATTTGATCTAATGTAAGTTGAGAAATTTTATTACGGCTAAACAAGTCAGCATTTAATCAAATATTTCAAGTTCATTCAAATAAATACATCTATAAAATATCTTTTATGTATGCCTCAAAGACTGATACAATGAGACAGGGCAATTTCCTCAATAAAAAAACATGTTGCTGTTTTTAAATTTTAATATTCATTTTTTTCTTCAGTTCAATTTTATTTTTCATTTAACCAAATAACCCAAAATATATATATTTTATTACTTTATCTTTATACACACACACATACATACATATATAATTTCATGTCAAATAACAAAAATAAAATTATTATATGCAACATTTGATTGAGATAAATAGAAGACTTAGAAAATTAAATTGAAATTATGTAGATAATATATGTATTTAGTATAACTTGTTCTCAGCCAAGCAATAAGAAAATAATTAAATTTCATTTTGTTCAAAATCTAACCGTTTAGGCCAAATTAAATTTAAGTTTAGCCGGTTTAGTTTGATCATTATATGCCAAGCTCTTTTTTTTTAAATCTATTTTACACTTTGAACAACTACACAAACCTGCCAAACATAACATTGAAGTGCTACATTTACTTTCTTGAATTTTTCTCTATATATTTTCCCGTGAGAATTTCATATACTTAACACTATAATTATTAATAATAAATTGTAATATAATATTATTTTGTCTTAAAATTCATATTTATTTATTGTTTACTTAATTCACTTAATGCACTAAATAAGTATTCAGTGATCATTAACATCCCACTCTCCCCTAAAGAAGACCATTAACATGATAATAATCATCATAGATTCTTGTTAAAACTATTACCAAGCAACATGATTTGGTATAAATATCTCACTCATAGTAGAAAATTAGCGAAGCAAATGTCAATGTAAATGCCACATAATAAATATAATATATATATAATATATATATGTTGATGGTGGATAAAACACTTGATTGCATTTTATACAAGTGTCATCAGGCTATTGGAAAAATTGTAGTACATGTAAAGTTCTTACGTAGCGTCACTATAAATAATAGATTTGGTGTGCGTTAGTTGTGGGAAAAAAATATGACATTTGAAAGTCGCACATTCTGAAGGCCAATTTTCGGGAGCCACGTCGCCTGACGTTGACGTGAATGGGGGCGTAGCGCCCGACAGTTGGTCGTTTGGTCATGTGATGCATGGATGAAAAATTTTCTCCGTTTGTCGCTGCCATTTGATTTTTTTTTTTTCCATGATAAGAAAACTTGATTTTTTTGTCCATGATAAGAAAACTTGATTTTTTTGTCCATAATAAGAAAAAAATTAATAAAGAAATTCAATCAAATAAGTTGAATTTTCTATTTTTTTAAATAAAGAATCTGACCTATCTTTTTACCATAGTGTATCGGGTAAGGATGAAAAATATTGGAATCACATCTCAACAAGATTCTAATATAAAAAAATACGAAATTTAGAAGTTATTAGATCAATGAAATCATCTTCTTAGCAAAAAAAATTGATATTTTTACTTTTTCATCTTTGATCGAGTTTGTATATGAATAATATATTATGTAGAATGATTAATAAGTCTGCTAATATAAGATTGTCTTCAGAATTTTATTTGACAAAAAATATATAAAATTAAGAAGACAATCATTCGAAAAATGATTAATTTTTATCACGACTCATGTATCAAATTCTCAAATTCTATGTAGTATATATATGTGTGTGTTTGAGCGCGCGCGGGGTCCCACACATGTGCGTAAATACATGCCTCAATTATAGAGTTTTGAAGCCGAACAAAAAATATTATGTTGGCATTAAGAAAATATCAGACATAATTTTTTGTTTATGGAATACAAATCAATTAAAAAAAAATAAAATACATGATTTAACACACAATTTTAGAAAAGGAGATCTTAAAATCAAAACTATACTATTCATAACATTTATAGAAGAAGTTTGTTATTTTGCTTGAAATAGCATGCTAACTTAACTCGAGGCAAAATAACATAATAATAATGCATTAATTACTTGGTATATGATTCATGTTAGCGTTTAGAAAATGATGCTGCATTATAAAATTTTAGAAATTTTAGGATTACGTTTACTCAATTGATGAAATATAGCGGAGGATTTAGCTTGAAAAAAAGCATTTTTATGCAATAAGGAAATGATAAATATTTATTGTCCTAAAATGGCGAGACAAAAAACAATAAAATAATATTAGCAGGGCAGGCGGCCTGTCACCTGTGTGGGCGTTCGTTCTCCGAAAGGACGAAGATCATCGATGAGGGCGGAGATGAATCTAGGGGTTGGGGAGATTGGCGAAGCCTCAAAAGAGATCCCCCTCTCTAGTGTTACGGATGGAGTTGTGGGTGAAGGTGAAGTATAAATTCCTTTGCTTGACCAGGGGATCACTTGATCTCGTCGTAATTCGGATCGCAAATGAATTTTAATCCGATTGCTCGAATTTTCGGGAAGCGTTTTTTCTTGCTGCCGATTCTACGAGTGTGAATATTCTCTCGTTTATTTCCGTGTTTGCCACGTGTTTGTTTCCGCTTCGGGCCCCCGGCTGGTAGATTCTTTATGACGAATTTGGTAGGTCAATCTTGGGTAGATTTTAGATTTGTGGTACTGATTTAGTTCTTAAGCGATGTATTGGGGAGCTCACGGGAGTGTTCTGGGGGGAATTTTAGGGTTTTGGTTCTTACGAGCTGTTTGGTTGAGATTATTGATGATTGTTTTTGTTTTTTTTTTCCCTCTTTCTGCTCCATGATCGCCTTTTTGTTGAGCTGTAATTGTTAATTGCGAAAAAAATATAACTTTTGTAGCGTTTCCTAGATGCAGTTAGTTAAGGCAGTTTGTCATTGCTTAGAAATAAGTATATTGGAAAATAAAGTTGGAGTACTCCTTGAATCATAAGCAGCACCGAGATTAATTGTTTTTGCAATGAATGAACAGAGCTTTGAATCCTTTTTCCTTGTTAGATTGGTTAATCATCTAACATTAGAGTTAATCAAATTGTTGCTTACATTTGAGGGCCTAGGCTTGATGCGGTAAAAGCACCAATTTTTTTTCTGTTTGCTTGTTTATTTGTGTGAATCTACATCTATATATCATTTTATTAACGCCAAGATTTTATGTGATTAGTACTGCTAACTTCAGCACCTTTTTAATCTTGAGAAGAACATAAATAATTTTGCCCCCTCAGTAGTCCAATCTTTTCTTGACTGTATATGTACACAGCTACAGCCATTTAATCTCATGAAAAGGTGAGTCTATAACACTACAATCTCAAATTCTTCTGAACCATATGATTAGAATCATCCAACCAATCCTTCTGACATCATTCTCAATATAAGCTACAATCCATGGTTTGATACTCTTAATCATACCTTTTTTTCTTAAGGAATCCCCTCCCGAGTCCTTAGAGGTGCACCTCAATTGAATGAAAATAAATGTAATGCTCAGCAAACTACTTGCGTCTCAATTCAATAAGAGCTCCTTCATGTTTATTTGATCAACTAAGCAAACAAACTTGGGCATATTTTTTTATAAATACATTGTTTTTAAACGAATAAACTTGACCAGCTTTTTACTTGATTTGTTTATTATCATGAAAATTGTCATTTAAAGCTTGTGGAAATACTCATTAAGAAACTCCATTAAGACTCAATATAATACGCAATATAAAGATCTATACAAAGCTTGATTATGGCTCATTCATGGTCATTTTGGTTCCAGCTTCTTAGTTTTTCAGCTGCAACTTAACTACCTCAGGAAGCTATTGCGGGAAAATTAAGTGGTTGTTTGTTGCAGCTGTGTGGAAACAACTGTGAGGCAGTTGTTTCTGGACAAATGACCTTTCTGCCTATGTTTAATAATATAGTTTGTAACAAAACTGTGACAACCTTATATCTGATACTTCAAAAGCATAAATTTGTAAACCAGCTTTATAAAAGGTAAAATACAAATGATTGTAAATTAAAACACATATCAATGAATGCTCAAAATCTAACATGAATGTTGAAAATATATTTTACATAGATAATAAATTACACAATCTTTGGAATAATTTATAAATAATTCAATTACCCTCCGACTAACGTATCAGTGATTTGTTCCCGAAAGTCTGTCATGTCATCTGCACCTTCTTTTTCTTTTGTTTAAATAATAGAATGATCATTGTCATATCGTGGCAGAGAATGCCCAAGGTGGTACTCGAATGCTTGTGCAGATACTTGCTGTTGATGCTTTTTCGGCACTGTGGAAATCAATGTCGTTTCGAGACAGATGCCGCCTAATATAATTGTGCAATTATCGTGGCTATCACAATTTGAACATGTTTGGGAAATGGGTAAGATGACATATCGCGTAGTATAACCTATATTTTCTTCCAAATGCTAAAATTCCTATCGATAACACCCCGTAAGGAGAAATGTCTTTTGTTAAACATATCTTTTCTGCCACCTGTAACATTGCTGACTCGCTGCAATGTATAGCTAACATCCACCAAATAATATTTTCCTGGAATGTATTTCAGGTTCAGTACGATGTTTAAAGTGAATAACCAAAGGATTTGAGGCAACAACATATTGTGCAGAGGATGTGGGAAGTTGTAGTGAGGATTCCACTTAGCATACTTGAAAATTCTGCTGTCGTTCGCACTGCCCCTCCAATCGAGCATGACGAAAGTAAGACACATGTTAAAGTCACACACAATGATTACATTCTGCGCAGGAGCTCCGCAACGACTGATAAATGCAATCTTTTCATCATTTGTAACTCTCACATCAACGTAGGTTTCATCTATTGCTCCAATGCAATCTTACACAGATACATTTGAGTTATTAATGTTCGATATTCATATTTAAAATTGAATACTAGAAATTGCAAATGCTACCTTAAAGAATGACTTCTAACGCGTTGAATTTTCGTAGGAGTTTGTGCAAATGTTGAATCAATTGATTTTATAATTTGTGTTGATAGACTTACAAGTACATTCAAATCCACAGAGAAGTATCTGCTAATCGTCTCAAATGAGTGTTGGAAACGTTTCATCGCACCACACATTGACTCGTTTTATGATAATATATAGAGCCTCATCACCAACACCTCACGCTGAGTCGTCCTCGATGACTTATGAAGACCATGAAATATACTAAGTTCTGCTAGAAGATCAATAAATATTTCCGGCTTGATGCAGATTATATTGTTGAATCTGGTTGGATGCTCGACAAGCAATTCCCCAACCCATTTTGTCTCTAATATAAGATGATGTAAATCATGGAGAGCAGTCAATGTACCTGTTGTAATACTCACGATCAAGCAGATTGTTGCATTTCTCCGTCTCCATCTTTCTTCATAAATCAATGCCTTTTGTTCCCTTCAATAAACTGATGTTGAGCGAATACAAACTCAAGTTCTAGGTGTTATACATGTAAATCATTGATGCCCACACAGTTTCAATTCATGTCAACCAATCTTAAGTGAAATCAAGCATTACATAACATTAAAAATAAAGATGATAATAATAACTTCAAACATTTGAATATTAATTCATCCATTAACTAAAACATCAGTAATAAAGTCAATTCAAGTACTATTACGTTAAACCACGTAATATCTTGCAATCAGATCCCTTACAATTACATAAAGAAGGCCATCCAGGTACTATAAGGTTAATCTCTTCCAATAGAGCAATGGAGCAAGTACAAAGGAGCAGATACAAACATACCACTCAATTTTCATGTATTAAAATATAAGAGAGCAGGAGGATAAAGAGATGCATGCATAAGAATTGTGTGGTATGTAACCAATTAATTTCAAGTTGACAGCCATGATGTTTACAACCTCTCCAAAACAAATAATCTAATCATATCAACATTCCCTGCACCAAGTGTGTAGGGAACACATCCAAAGCAAATGCTCAAAGTAATTACCCCCATGAAAACTCCCCATTGGAAATTGATGCAAATACATCCTCTTCATATAAATATATTCAACCAAGAATCTTTCATTAGAAAGCGTGCATCAGACTTTTTAAAAGCTAAATTTATGGTATTTTTGATATGTTCTCAAAGAACAAATATTATAGATAGAATTGTACCAATCCTAGGAATTTAGGAATCATTTTAAAGAAGCAGAAAAATAAATATTTATTAGAAGTAAGAACATTCGATATACACTGAAATGAGTTCCCTAAATGATTCAAAATAATCCTTAAAACCACACATCCAACTATAATAAACAATTTGAACAGCTCGAACAATAATAATGAACATAGAATAATCCTTAAGAACACATCCAACTAAACATCCAGCTTACGGGTAGGATAAAGAAATGACAGCACTCAGGTATAAATAATGCCATTGCTACAATCACAAATACCTTGATCAATGTTGCAAGATAGTTTTACTACCTCATAGAATTGCTCCAAACAAAACACTCAACAATGATCAAGGTATTTGTGAATTTTCAAGAATCGACTAAAGCATCAGTGATATGATCTCGCAACATAGCCATCTCATCCACACATTCTCCATCATCAATGCTGGTATTGATGATCTCATCATCAATTTCCATCATCTATTCGCCCAAGTGATATTTATTTGCTTTTGTGGCATTGATTCATTATGATCGACACTTATAAAGTAAATGTCAAAATGCAAATGATTAAATCGTATGCAATTATGAAGTGTCATTGTTACAACTACAATTCTAACCTATCTCTCAAACGAATATCCTAGCATGTCCCTTAGAATAACCTAATTTTACTTCCGAACTTTGAAAGCCCTCTCAATCATACCTCGTAGTGACGAATGACACTCATTAAACATTTCTTTTCGCCCTCGCACTACTTGACTAGCTCTCTCAAAGTTTGGAATGTGGTATCTTGTGTTGGAAAATGGTTTTAAAAATCTTTGTTGTAGTGGATTATTGACATCCACTACATAGTATTTACTTTTTATGACAATCAACCATGAGTTACTATGTAAAACTTTAGGATAAGATTTTAGTAGGATTTATCCAACCTAGAGGCGGTAGGGAAAAGTTTTGCATACGGGATTGTGCGCAGACTTGAAAATTCTAATGTCATGAGCATTACCTTCCTAACCAGCACTGACAAAAGTAAAACACATATTGAAGTCGCATATTATCATTACATTATATATAGGTGAACCACAATGTCCAATATATGCTACCTTTTTAGCATGTGACACACTTGCATGAACATGCGTGGCAGCAATGTCACCTATACAATCCTATATGAAATAATAATAGTTTCAAATTTGAAGATTTTTTTTATTTTTGATGCAAAAATAAAAAAATCTCCATATATCTTGAAGTATGAAATATTCAAAATTGATAACTCTGGAAGACATACTTACCGATGCATTTAAATCCAATAGAGAAATATCTCCTTATCATTTCAGATGAATGCTGAAATCTTTCACATGTCAACCTTATTGATTCATTGTGTGATAAAATATAAAGTGTTATGTCAAATACCTCTTTCAAAGTTATTGTGGGGGCACCAACGAGATCATGACTATTGTGCAATTTGGTCAATAGATCAATAAAAATTACTTGGCTTATATGGAACATGTTGTGTAATATGTAATTATGAAGTGTCATTGTTACAACGACATTTCTAACATATTTCTCAAACGAATATCTTAGCATGTCCCTTAGAATAACCTAATTTTACTTCCGAACTCTGAAAGCTCTCTCGATCATGCCTCGTAGTGACGAATGACACTTATTAAACATTTCTTTTCGTCCTCGCATTACTTGACTAGTTGTCTCAAAGTTTAGAATGTGATATCTTGTGTTGGAAAATGGTTTTAAAAATCCCTATTGCAGTGGATATCTGGCATCCACTACATAGTATTTATTTTTTATGACAATCAACCATTAGTTACTATGTAAAACTTTAGGATAAGGTTTTAGTAGACCTAGAGGCGGCAGTGAAAAGTTTTGCATACGAGATTGTGTTGCAAACTTGAAAATTCTAATATCATGAGTGTTACCTTCCTAAGCATCCCTGACAAAAATAAAGCGCATATTGAAGTCGCATATTGTCATTACATTATGTTTAGGTGAACCACAATATCCAATATATGCTACCTTTTTAGCATTTGACACACTTGCATGAACATGTGTGCCATCAATGTAACAAATACAGTCCTATATGAAATAATAATAGTTTCAAATTTGAAGATTTTTTTATTTTTGATGCAAAAAAATTGACCTCTATATACCTTAAAGTATGACATATATTTGGGATCGCAAGATATTTTTGTACGAATATTTTGGAAACTAGGGTCTTCAAAATTGATAACTTTGGAAGACATACTTACCGATACATATAAAACCAATCGAGAAATATCTCCTTATCGTTTCAGATGAATGATGAAATCTCTCACATGCCGACCTTATCAATTCATTGTGTGATAAAATATAAATTGTTATGCCCAATACCTCTATCGAAGTTATTCTGGGGGCGCCAATGGATCATGACTATTGTGCAATTCAGTCAACAGATCAGTAAAAATTACTTGGCTCATATGAAACATATTACGGAATATGTTAAGATGCGCCCCCCCCCACACACACACACACCAAGAAGTTTATTGACCCATTTGTTCCCGGTAAATGTTGAAGTCTTTTATGGCATGCGAGAGATGGTTGATTCATAGTACGCAGTGACTACACACACAGTTATTGTAATAATTTTCTTGCAATGCTCTTTATGTACACTCTCAGTGGGATTCATAACTGGAAAAGTAATAGGCAAAAAAAATATCAAAATTGCAATAATAATAGCATGTGCATTTGCTAACATAAGGTCACTCGTCATACTTGCTAGCATCAATAATAATATTTTTGTCAAAAATAGATGATAATATGAAAATAGAATAAGAGTAATTATTCAGGTAAAAAAAAAGGAAAAATAGAATAGTCCAATTCTTAATGGTTATTATAAAAAAATGTTAGGTGCATTTCATACAGAACACTAATAGACAATAATAGTTAGATGTTGCGATTTTAATAGAAGAAACATAAGTAATGGACCCTTCTTTCAAGTGTTTGGACGTGAAAACATCTTTTTTTATCGGATTTTCAATTGGTTTCAGTGATTACAAATATGAGGGCATATTTTCAAAAACTTTCTGTATATGTTCAAATATTTTTGTTACATCAGAAATAGATGAAGATTGTTGTGCATTGGTGGAATTAGAAGATAAGTTCGTGCATATTGTAACTAGCTCGGTTATTTGGCTTCTTAAGTACGCATAACAATTTTTTTTAGTACGACTTGCCCTTGCTTTTAAAGAAGGTGGTGTCCGTGCATTGCTAGATTCACTAATATCATTTCTGTCTTGTGGTGATATCTCAATTGGTTAATCCAAAAACTCTTTAGGCTCTTTTGAACCCCTAAAGAGTCCAATAATGTTCACCAGTCGCAACAACCCTGCCAAATATAACATTCAATTTCTCCTCTTGCTCTGGTTCGATTCCACCAAACTTAAATTTCTTAGCACTTGGTACAACCCGTCGTTCATATAATCAGAAGGAAACAATTATATATAATATATGTGCATTCCAAAAAAATTTAAATATATATGTCTTAAAATATATTTGATCTCTAATTTCTTTTTCTACCAATATGTTGCTATATCTATGGTGTTTCTAATTGGATCCCAACCAAGATCAGTGGATTCTCTTTTGAGCTCTTTCCAGATCTTTCAGTCATTTTTTAATGGGTCTCATTCATTCTTTAATTGGGTTCGATCTTACACCCTCTCGGCTTTCTTTTGAAAATTATTTGTAATGTTACGTCAACCTTTGTTGTTGAAGTGTGTTGTTGGTTTATTTTCTAATTCAGTTTCTTTCATAAATATATCACAAAAAAAAATATTATTTCTTTATCCCATATAGATGATGTTACGCCTTCTCTTGATCGCTCATTTGCTGACATAAGTTTAAAAAAATAAGCAAAGGGCATATAGCAAAAATAAAATAAAATAAAATAATCATGACAGTATTTCAATCTAATAAGATTAACATTTATGAAGAGCCATTATGCAAAGAGGCTTGCTTGTTTTAAATAAATTAATTTCCAAGAAGACTGTATAGGCAACTAAAGACCTCCATTTCAACTATATTGAGAAGGATAAAGATCTCTCTCTAGCTATATAGACCATGTGTGAATTTGTAACAATAACCGACTATGTTACTGCTACATTGTTTCATCAACAACAACAACAACAAAGCCTTAATCCCACTACGTGGGGTCGGCTACATGAATCCTTTTTCTCCATTGCGTCCTATTTAGTGTCATATTTTCATTTAGTTCTAGTAAATTAAGATCATTTTTAATACAATAAGCCCAAGTCTTCCTAGGTCTACCTCTGCCTTTCTTAACACAAGTCGAATTTAAAACATCTACTCTCCTAATCGGATCATCTAATGGTCGACGTTTAATATGACCAAACCATCTAAGACGACTTTCTCTAATTTTGTCTGTCACAGGAGCTACACCAACCCTATCACGAATATATTCATTCCGCATTTTGTCTCTAAGTGTAAAGCCACTCATCCACCTAATCATTCTCATCCCGGCAACACTTAACTTATTATTATGCTTCGCTTTTAAAGGCCAACATTCAGCGCCATAGAGCATTGCAGGTCTCACCACCATCTTATAAAATTTTCCTTTCAGTCTTAGCGGTACTTTTCTATCACACAAAAGGCCCGAAGCATTCCTCCACTTCAACCAACCAACTTGAATTCTACTATTAACACCCCCATCTATATCACCATCGCTTTGGACAACGGACC